>NC_052514.1:34251567-34289222 GCF_014356525.2 Nilaparvata lugens | reverse complement strand
AAATTAGTTAGGGATGAAATCCAAAGACAGAATCTTCGAGGATATCCCGAGAGGTTTCTGACTCACTATTATTGGATTTTCTTTTTATATTCGATAAATATCAATCTCTGTTGATAACGTAGAGTCTGATTACCTACAACTACAAACAATTTATTAACTACAGTTTCGTTGCTGCCAATCATAATATTCCTTTATTGTTAACTACTTTTTAAAAGCTCTGTCCCTTTCTTTACATGTACATAAAAAGGAAATTGATTTCACTATCTGAGTACTCTAAGGATATAATAGTCTTCCGTAAAATGTACGGCAACACGTCGATGTTTACTGTCGATGTTCTTCACTCATCGATGTCAGGAGAAAAAAACATCGATGTTTTGTCTTTCGATACCCATCCCTACTAGAGAGACTACCTCTTCAAAACAGATGATTAAAATTAGCAGTTGAAGAAATTATCCATACTATAATAAGGAAAGAACTTGCTCATATACGTGCAGGAAAGGAAAATATTATGTTTGACGCATCATCACGTCTAAACTACTGGACTGATTAACTTGAAATTTCGCATATAGATTCTTAATTAACCGAGGGTGGTCCTAGGCCTATTTCTACTCTTCAAGACTCCACTCGGCCAAGTTTTAAAATAGACCCTTGCGGAGCACGGGTTACCTGCTGGTCAAATATAATATAGTCATAAAAGGCGATTGGGCGGGCGAAACCCGCCTCCCAGCCGAGCGCGAAGCGCGGAGCCTGCTTACCCACCCTACTGGAGGTGGCAGGGGGCGAAGCCCTGCCGAGCGCGAAGCGCGATTAATTTAGATAAAGTCAAATATAATATCAAATGATTTAGATGAACACTATCGCGGTTCCAACTCTTTTTTATGGAAGTGAGAATTGGATTCATACACAAAAATTTGACAGCAAGATACAAGCCGCTGAAATGAGATTTTTAAGAAGGTTTTTCGGCTGAACCAGGACAGATAGAATAAGAAATGAGGAAATAAGAGCAACGTTGTCTGTAATACCCGATAATACTGTAGTACACGACGAGATTATTCAGTTCATAATTACACTGTCTTCAGAAATGGAACTTTTCCATGATGAAGTGAGAATAGAGTGATTACGCAAATATTGTCAAATCCACAAAAATGAGTTTATTTAAAACCAGACTCGAGTTTCAATGGCATACTTGGCATCATATTTCACTGAAACTAAGTCTAGTTTTAAAAAAACGTATTTTTGTGGATTTGTCAAATTTGTGTAATCACTTTTCACCTAATATTCAAAATAGAAGAAACTGGTACTAGTCCAGTCAATATAGACATAAAAAGGGGGTATGATTGCAATTTATATGGTAGTTCTGATTTTTAATATATTATTTTGGTACATAAGAGAAGTCCAGAGCCAATTTCTTCATGCAAAATTTCTTTGTGATAAATAAAGGGTGGCCCAAAAACCTCGTATTTTCGGCTCATTTTCCAGTTTTCAGCTATTTCTGCCAAATCTCGTAATCGAACAGAAAAAGTTGCTCTCGCTTTTTTTTAAATTATAAAATTTTGAATAAAATGAGATCATTCGGAACTCTCTATCTTCAATGAGTACTGAGTTATGATTTTTCAAAAATGAGTGAAATTTGAAGGAAAAAAAAACAA
Source organism: Nilaparvata lugens (assembly GCF_014356525.2). Classification (NCBI taxonomy): domain Eukaryota; kingdom Metazoa; phylum Arthropoda; class Insecta; order Hemiptera; family Delphacidae; genus Nilaparvata; species Nilaparvata lugens. The sequence goes on along the minus strand of NC_052514.1, from coordinate 34,287,573 downwards.
TTTGGATGAACTTAGTTTTTGATCAACAATATCTTCTGATTGTTACCATTTAGATGTATAATTCAAAATCCATCTGGGCGTATTTTTGTGCTCTACAATCTGAGATCAGGTAGAGCGCTCTATCTCATTTAGATTTCCAGGTACACCTGACAACAATGCTCCTTGTATTGTGGAAAACACCAAATTTTCAGCTTCAACCATCATCACCAACTACATTGTCCTCACATTGATATTTCGCACAATAACATAAGTTCATGAGATTATGTTCTATGAGAATCACCCGTTAGATGCACTTCATTTCAGTATTTCCTAGTGGAGAGGCGCGCTTAAGGACACCTCGAGGATCAAAATTTCAAATACTTATAACTTTTGACACAATGCTCAGATTTCATCGTAGGCCTACTATATTCTGTCCGATTACGAGATTTGGCAGAAATAGCTGCAAACTGGAAAATGAGCCGAAAATACGAGGTTTTTGGGCCACCCTGTATCTAGTACAAGGAAATTTTGCATGAAGAAATTGGTTCTGGACTTCTCTTATGTACCCAAATAATATATTATAAAATTAGAACTACAATATAAATTGCATGCACCAATGTATATAGTGACTGGACTATACAGACACTTGAATAGGATGCCTTCAGGAAGAATCCCTTCAGAAGCGAAACATTCAACACCCACTGGGGAAAGAGATATAGGAAGGCCGAGGAAAAGATGGTACCGAAACCGATTATTTACTAGACATAATCCTTGAAGAAGAAGAAGAAAAAGATTCGATTCATTCTCTATTATTACAGTGAGATTCACTTCAAGTTGTTAGCACTAATTGAATGGAAGGAAAGCATTGATGACAGTATGACAATATGCTGACAGTATGAATTGAATTGTACAATATTCACCTCATTAGTGCTGACTTGGTCATCCTTGCTGCACTTCTGCTGTTGCGTGGTTATAACAGCAGGTGAAGCGACGTGTGCCACGTCCGCCACTGGATGGGTGACCGCTGCGTCGCTCAGTCCACCGACTCCACTATCGGTGTCGGCTGGCTGCTTCTGGTGAGTCAGCATCTTGTCGACTTTGAGCAGATCTTCGTCCACCTTATAGGTCCCGCACGGTATGCCAAGCATAGAACTGATCGACACGTCCTTCATCTGTAAAAACAAATAATAAATAAAATCTCATTGTAAGCAACCAAGAAATCACAAGAAAAATATGACTTATTATAAGCGAATTTCCATATAGGCCTATCAGTATCGTATTCCGTGTCAGGTAGAATGAAAACATTCTTCGCATGAGATCTATTGGGGAATGACTATTCCCAATCTGCCCGGCTACTGATATGTGGGAATCTATATTTATTTTTTATTGATTCATAATAAGTACATCATGAAAATGATAGGGAGAGAAAAAATAAGGTAACCTTGTGCTATTCCTCTCCCAAATTTAGATAAGGTTACACATAGTCCGAAATAGGACGTCTTGTAGTTGTTCACTTCACAAAGTTTTCTATAGAATAGATTCATCAATTAGAGAATTTGTGTAGATTCAAACGTTAAACATTGTACAGTTTTCAAGTAAACATTCAATATTTCAAGACTAAGGCCCGGTTGCACAAAAGCCGGTTAAATTTTAACCGTGATTAACTTGACGAGAACCAATCATAGAAGGCGTTTTTGAAAGACGGCTTCTCTGATTGGTTCTCGTGGAATTAATCACGGTCAAAATTTAACCGGCTTTTGTGCAACCGGCTCTAAATGATTCAATCTCAAAAATCATATAGATTTTATCAACTTATTTTTTATCAAAAATATAGTCTGAGCTGAAGAAACCTTAGCATTGCTCTTATGGAGTACAGTACTGCCAGATTTCACAGAAGCCAGAAAGACATTGAGATAGATAGATAGATGCCTTTTATTTACACTTTACAATTTCAAAAGTGATGTGGGCGAAATTGAGGCAATAAAAGCCCCCCTCTTCCACTCAACCCACCATTGAGCTGATTGTCGAGAGAAAGAACGGAACGGAAAAGAGAGAACATGATTCATTTTGATAGAATCAGCATAAAAAATGGAAACAGGTGCTCCTATTCTCTTAAGAAATAACATTGGCCTTAAAGCCAATAGAGTTGCTGACAGTTTAAGTGCATCTTCTGAAATGAACAATCTTCAAATTCAAATGTAATTTATCCAAATTCACAATATATGCAATCAAAAGCAATAATAAAACAAAAACAAACAGCTCAGTAGGTTAAAAAAATAAACACTGGTATGTTTTATGATAAATAAATTAGTGAATTGGGAATAAAAAATACTACTTGCTGAAAGTATACAATATTCCACGTTTGCAAGTAGGATTGAATAATTGATTGGCACCCTTCATTTTTAGCTGCTGACAATATAAAGTGAATCTAACCTCGAACGTAGCTGCATCCAGAGTACACTGATCAACATTGTCGACTGGCTGAAAGAGGTTGCCAAAACTGGCAAGCAGCGTCTTAATCTGGTCGCAAAGCACATGCGCACGAATTGATGAAGTCACTGGCAGGTGGTTAGATGACGTCACTGGTTGATGTGATGTCATCACAGACTGGTGGTGAGATGACGTCACCGGCTGATTATGTGTAGACGTCACTGGCTGATGTTGGGATGACGTCACAGGCTGATGTTGAGTTGACGTCACCGGTTGTGGGTGTGATGCCGTCACAGTCTGGTGGTGTAATGGCGTTGCTGACTGTTGGTGTGATGACGTCACTGACTGCTGTTGTGATGACGTCACAGCGTCCACCCTGAGCAACAGTAGCTGCCAGGCTGATAGCACGCTAGCCAAAACGGGACCCACAACCTCCACTAGTTCAGTCAATGAGCACAGGTCTAGCAACTGTAATTCAACAAATTGATGAGAAATAATTGTTGTACCTTTCCTCAAGTCAAGTATTTGTAAATAACGTTCACGATGTATTGTCATAGAGAAAAGATAGCATAAGAAGAAGATGGAATTATGACAGAAGGATTATGGAACTATAGCATAAGAAGAATCCCATGATATAAGGGATTTATGTTCCCAATTTCACTGTTAAATCAAGCCTTTAGTCCTAATAGTTCTTTTTCGTGAAGCTATGTGACGCTGGTAGTCTGTTATACTGTGCCGTTCTCACACTCTCACCCCAACAAAACAGTAATAATAGAAAGTAGTCGTTAGTAATCGGCTTGAGTTGACAGTAATCGTTATTGATCGTCATAGATTATGCAAACACAATTTTAGCAGTAGTCAGTTTTCCGTTTTCTCCTTGTCTTTAATAATAATAAATTTGAATTTATTTCTGCGTGAAAATATACAAAACATGTGGAAATTAAGAGTAATACAGTTGAACAGAATATGCACACCTTTTGAACTAGTTTAAAATCTATTTGTGATAGTGTATGGAGACTATATCATTTTTTATCATAATCTCAGAACTACAGGAGTCAGAAATTGATGAATTGAAGTTATAATGTTTTTCATAGTGTAAGATTTATAGTGAAATTGAAATTGATGGCTAGTCTCTGAGACTAGCTTCAACTACTATAGTAAAAAATTATTGATCATCATAGATTGTACAAACACAATTTGAGCAGTATTCGTTACTTGAATAGAAATACACACCAGGCATTTCGTTTCTGGTTCTGTACCTTGAAGGGGACATAATGTATCAATTATTGAAATGAGAGTATTTTAAAACATGCTTAAGATGAAGAAATTCATAGAAATGACAAACAAAAACTCAATTTAAATTTATTGCTAGTAGGTTATAAATGATCAATTTATAGGCTATTTATCCCTATAACCAATTTGTAACCTATAAAACACAATTTAAACAGTTGTCATTTGAAAAGAGGCACACACACACCAGAAGTCATACAGTAATAGAGTGTCATTTTTATGTATCATGAAGACATCTAAACGTGGAATAATATACATGGATATGCTTACACATGTAAGTCAACCTCAAATTTCAAATAGACTATACTCTGAAGTCTGAATAAAACAAAGAAATCTATATACTTTAATAAAGGAAAGAACTGACTTATACACGTACGGGATAGGAAATTCACGAATGACGCATCATCACGTCTAAACTAATAACCTGATTAACTTGAAATTCTGCATATAGATTCTTAATTTACCGAGGATTGTTATAGCATAGGCCCATTTTGAATTCTTCAAAATTTAAGCACGTTAAGTTTTCATTTTGTCAAGTTTCCAATTCGACCCTTGCGAGGCACGGGTTAGCTGCTAGTCAACAATAAAGTAAGAACAAATAAAGCGGGGACACATCTGCCAGCGTTCAGATCCCACTCAGATGCGATCAGGGATGATAACGGCCTAGAATGATGCATGCCACACAAGTCTGCCATATGAGCGATCTGTCCTACACTGTAGAGAAATATCAGGCATGAGTAGAATTGGAACGCTGAAAGATATGTGTGGCCCCGGCTTGATATTGCAATATTGCGGACATCTCATACAAAAATTCAGGATTCTTAGGGGCGTGGAACAAGGTTGAGAAACCCTTCTGGCACATAATTACATAAAGAAATACATTTATTTCAGAATCTGAAAAATATAGAATTCACTCATCACATACATGAATATAAATATTTCACAAGGTATTTCGGTTCAAGTGGTTCTGTATACCTTGAAGGGGACAAAATAATGTATCAATTGAAATGAAAGTATTTAACCAACCTGTTTAAGATGAGCTCTGAGTTCATCAGGCTTAATACTGGCCAGCGAACGACGCTTCAACTTTCTCTTTGAAAAACTACCTCCTCCTCCTCCTCCTCCTCCTCCTCCCGATCCTCTCGACTGCTCCACCCCTGTGTGCATTAATTAATACATTTAATATATGAAAGCATTCATAGTATGCATTAATTAATACATTTAATTTATGAAAGCATTAATAAACTCAACAACAAAAAAATAATACAGTAAGTAAAGATACACGTATTAGAATCAGTCGAATTCCTAAGACACTTTGCACATTGTACGTTGAACCCTGATATGAAATGCTGGTGGATTAAGTCATGTCAATTGACTGTTATTATGCTAATTGAATGGTTTCATTATGTCTTCATAATAATAAAATCAAAATCATTGTGAGTCTAAATAACGGCTCTGAGTTGTAACAAACTTTAAATGTAATAGTATTTATTTAATCATTCATTTATTAGATAGAGTAAACAATAGCCTACAGTATTAAATTATGTGAAAGCGTAGAGAAAATATAGTATTTTTCTCTATGGTAGTAGATAATATCTCAGAAGAAGGAGAAAACGATTCTTCTTTCTTCTTCAAATTGTCAACCAGAGATCAGCTTGTAATGGGTCATTTATTTATGAAGTATTCTAATAAGACTGTTTAACCTTCCGGGACGCGCGCCTATTTTTGTAACACGAGGACGCGCGCGTTGACTTTATACCAACACTTGCCTTCATTAAATAGCTACTATATCAATTTATATGTGCACTTTTACCATTATTTCCATCACAAGACTATTTTGAATGTTATAATATTTAAACTTATTTTTGAACTTTATAATAAACTTAAAATGCGAGATGTCTATTCAGACGCACCAAAGTAATCCTTCGAATTCAGAATACAAAAATGAATATCAATCTTTTAGAAACAAACAAATAAAGAAAATAACACATGCTAAGAGAAATTATATAATTAAAAATTTTAATGACTCAAAAAACGATATTAGAAAGAAATGGAAGTGTATAAATGGAATCTGGGAAGATCATCGATGTGTCTGATGACAGAGTCCTAAACAGTTTTCTAATAAATTCTCAACTCCCGACCAAATTTGTTCTGCTTTCGCCGCCTCTTTATATAAAAAATATCAGGAATATTCTCATTCATGTCCACTGATTCTCGATGACTCTGTCGCGGTCCCACCTAATGTAAATTTCTATCTCAGAAAAGCTACTGTTCAAGACATTAAACAAATAGTAAATAATATGGATAAAAAATAAATCACCTGGTTTTGATGGTGTGGGAGTTTTGGATTTTCATATCCTTGACGACTATCTCATATCCTCTATGTAACTTGATCAACTTATCTATCTCAAAAGGAATTTTTCCTGACTCAATGAAGATTTCTATAGTTAAACCAATTTATAAAATGGTGCTCGTGATAACTTTAAACAATTTCAGACCTATATCTAAAAGTGTCAGGACCCGAGAAAATTTTTGAAAAATATTTATTCACAAAACTTAAATAATACCTTCTTCAAAATAATATTCTTTCCAACTCTCAATATGGTTTCAAAAGGGAAAAAAGCACTGAGTCCCTTCTCGTAATTTTACTAATAAAATAACAATCTGCTAAACGACAGATATCATGTTCTTGCACTATTTATCGATTTTCTAAAGCTTTTGACAACTTGATCACAAGATTTACTGCGAGAATTATCAAATATAGGAATTACTGGCAATGTATTGAAGTTATTCAAGAGCTATCTGACTGATAGATATTTCATGGTCAACCTGGGTGGCAATCACAGTGGATTACATAAAAATGATGATTGGGTGTACCACAAGGAAGTATTTTAGGCCCGATTTTATATAACATCTATGTAAAACTCATTTCCAGTGTAATTAGTCATGGAGAAGTACTAATGTATGCAGATGATACTGTTCTGATAGTTGGACATAGAGATTGAAAACAGCCAGCAATTGATCCAACTGGATTATAACAGAATCCTAAGATGGTCCCACGACAGAAATCTAATTGTTAATAGAAAAAAAACTGTATTAATGCACTTCAAGTCTCCCATCTGAGATGCAATGAAATACCAACAGTATCAAGTCATGACTGCCATTGCCTTTATTCAAATGCTTTTCTAACTTGCAAATGTCCGCTCTAGATCTAGTGAATAGCACCCGTTATCTTGGTATTTTAATTGATTGTAGCCTGAGATGGAATCCTCATATCGATCACACTGCAAAAAGACTTCAAGCGCTAAATGCAAAAATTTATATCTGCATAGAAACATCACTCCCGAATGCTTGTATCTAATTTATAAGTCACTGATGGAACCTATTGTTAGATTTGGAATTGAAACATGGGGAAGTGCAGCAAATTATCTTTTAAAAAGAATAGAGCGAATCCAATGAGAACATTAAACTGTATATCAACCAGAATCCCTGTCTTAATATTGATCCAACAACCTACAAAACATCTATATATTTTACCATACCCTATCACCCAGAATTTTTACTTTTACAAAACTTATAACACTTTTTAAAGTAATTTTCAGTATAGATTCTTGCTCCTGCCGCACCTTACAACTTGAGATTTCATAATATTCCTAGTCCCCAGATTCAATAAGGTATACGGCAAAAGATCCCTCCACTATGTTCTTCCCTACTTATTCAATAGACTTCCCCAAAATATTCGAGACTACACTAAAAAAGACATAATGATGTATCTTAATATTAATGCGAACATACTAAACTTATAATTTATTATATACTTAGATTATCTATAATATATTATTATTATTGTTACTATTATTTGGCTACACAATTACCAGCGAGTTTTATATTATTTCTAAGTTCTGGTGCTGAAATTCTATTTTTCTCATTGTTGACACTGCCGCCTGCCTCAGCGATGAAATGTTTTATCAAGATAGTGTGAAACAATCCTTCTTTCTATTTTTCTTCTTCTTTTTCATACTTTTCAGTTGATTTTTCTTATTCAACAAACTTTGTAAAGTTATTTTTAGTTTATTTCTTGTTTTTATTACATTACATATTGTCTTTTCTTTATTTACTTCGAACTTCGAATGTCATAAAAATTCCTAGTAAACTTACCTAATTATGTTCTTAATATTGTTTTTGTGATTGGGCACCCGCCGAAAAACTACAGGTTTGGCAGGACCCTAAAGTGTTTTTTTTGAAATTGTGAATAAAATTGATTTGATTTGATTTGATTTTGTTAGAATGATATTTTTATATGTTTTGGATTTTTAATAATATTAGAGGGAACTAAAAAAAATAATGGTTATGTTAGAAAACTTTTAATACACATAGTAAAAACTCCGTACAGAAACATACCTTCATTCAATGTTTTAAGTTTTTTTTTTATTTCTCAATTTTTGTTTGTTCAGGCCACTTCAGTTCTATTCGATTGTAAACAATCTCGCTCTCTTTTGAATTGAGGTGCTGAAGATACAATATGCTGGTTAGTGCAATATAAAATCTCATCAATCATATCTAGGCTGATAACTGATAAAAATGCTTTAACTTTGTCTTTTGCATTCTTAGCCACCTTCTTTGTACCTGGGAGAATTTTTCTAATATTTTTATTCTTAGTCTTGCTGGTTGTTGCTACTTCAGACGTACACACCAGATTGTTTCACCATCCTTCCCAAGAATAAACTCAATATCATCATGTTCGGGAAAATTTTCATCAACGAAATTACTGGTTTCTCATTCACTTCCATTGTCTTCTTCCTTCTACTTCACTATCATCCGAAAATTCGTTGTATTCTATCACTTCCTCACTGTCATCTGAAAGTCAATGTTTTGCAATCTTCTGAACTACTTCATTGAGGAGTCTGTCTATTTCACTTGTTCTTGGAACATCTGACATCACGAAAATTGTCAAAACTGTTTATAATTAACAAAATTAATAATAGCTCATCTGAAACTAACGGTAAAATCACACTCACTTTCGAAAAATGGATCACTGGACTTCAAACTTTACACTAAGCTAGGACGCGCGCGATGTAAAAAGTACAACATTTCTGACACCGGTCTCTTCAACACTTGATAGGGTATGACCAGTGATTGATAGTAATGCAATATTTTGTCTATGGGCAGAGCTAGATGTCGCGGAGGAATACTTAAAGGTTACCAACCTCACGGATGTGAATTTCTCAATTGAAACGAAAAACTTTCTGACTGTTGTACTTTTTACAACGGCGCGCGTCCCGGAAGGTTAATTATTATAGAAAACACTAGTTTCAGCCTGGAATTGATTGTATTTAAATAAGAATATATAAAGAGGGTACTAGTGATTTCTATAATATTAAACGGGTCATTTATTATAACTGGTGTCACGGGAATCGAGTGGTTTTAGAAGTGGCTGTAGTCGGCCATTTTGAAAGAGATAGGGCGTGTGACGTGTACAATCTACTCCTCGTCTCATAGCATTTTACTGTCAGTAGCTGCCAATGTATCTAGAATACATGTATACCAATGTACTCTAGCTGCCATGGATCGGTGGACACTAGAGCAACACATGATTGTGTTGTTAGAAGTTGTGAATCGGTGACTGCAGTTCAACATGAATTCCTACGACAATTCAACATTAATTGAAATGACTCTGTTCCCAAGCGCGACACAATTTTACATGGGTCATTTAGTATAATGTGTGATGGTGCTTATTAACTGACTAGCCGTCAGGCTCGCTTCGCTCGCCATATCCGTCTAGCCAGGGGGCGGAGCCCCCTGGACCCCCAACTGGATCGTCCAAAAATGAGATCAGCGGGCTCGCTTTGCTCACCTGCATGTAGACCTCAGCGGAACCTCTGTACCGAATTTGAACGTATTATGTCAATTTGATCACAAAAAACACCTGTTACTATATCGGCGTATCTTTGGCGAACAAAATTCTTCCACCTCAGCTAAACCTGTGTACTGATTTTTTTTAAATAATTATATTTCCATCAATTATTGAAAAAGGTGAGGAAACGCAGAAAAGCTGAGAAAACGCTAATTTTGGCTAATTGGATAAATTGGTATTTAGGACGTCCTGGATAAATGCATTTCAATCTTCAACTTGGTGCCAACCTAACAAAGTCAACTCAACTTAATGCCAACCTGACAAAAATTTTTATTTAGTTACCAGAACAACTGTTTCGGAGAGGTACTCTCTCTAGATTATAGTTCTATATTAACATATGATATGGACATTTCAATATTATAATTTTAAGATATTGGAATAAGAAGAATATAGTCTACATGCTAAAAGAACTTTAAACCCTTAAAAACCACCCTTAGAGTTAAAATATCGCCAAAAGATTTCTTAGTGCGCCTCTAAAGGGCCAACTGAACATAAATACCAAATTTGATCGTTTTTGGTCCGGTAGATTTTTAGTTCTGCGAGTGAGTGAGTGAGTGAGTGAGTCAGTCAGTCAGTGAGTGAGTGAGTGCCATTTCGCTTTTATATAATTATATACATAAGAGACTTAGGCTCATATGCACCATCTAGGTTTAACACTAAACAGGGTTTACATTAATACATCTGGATTGCATCTATTATACTGTAATGTGTAACATTCCGGGTTTAAACCACAACTGATCAAACATAATTTAAACTGGGATAGTGCATAGGCCCTTAGAAACTGGATACGATCAGACTTTCACATTGAACCTGTTTTTTGCATATTACCTGAGGGGGCCTGGGGGGGCGGAGCGGATTCACTTGTAGCGGGGGGCCGATGATCGGGGTACTTGAAGAAGTGGTTCTCCATTTTGGGAAAGCCCAGGTAGACTTTGTTGCACTTTGGACACCGAAAGCTGGATGAGATGCGACGCTTTTTCGTCTCCGCTAAGCCTTCAACAACAAAAATACAAATATTATTATGTTGAGAACTAATACTAATTTAACTATACTTGAAATACTAAGGGCTAGTCTATATGCTAACACTACGTTTAACGCTAAACCACGTTTACTTGTAGATATGGTTGCATTTATCATACGGGGTTTATTTATTTATTTACATTAACCAATGCACAAATCAAATACATGATTAGAAAAGGTCCAACAGGCCTAGCCCAAAACTGTTCCCTTCCCGAATTTAATAGTATTAGGCCAATCTCTAAAAGGTAGGTTATTTATTTATTTATTTATTTATTTATTAGATAGAGCGAACAATACAATAGTCGGAAAAGAAAAAACAGGCTATTGCCCAAAACTTCTTCAATTTCCTGATTTTGTCACAAATCGTCCAATATTATGTAGGTTATGTACACTTCAATTTCAACACCAATCTTCAATCTGAAACTATGAATCAGATGTTATGATGCTTCACTTCAAATTCCGAGTCGAACAGCTGACATTTCTCAGTTTAAACCGAGTATCTGCATACTGGCCTTAATATCCTATTATATTAAGCAAGCAATTTCTGTATATCTGTTTATATTCTTATATCTGGTTATTTTTATATTTTTATATCTGGTCATTTATGTTCAACGGATCTCGAAAACGGCCCTAACGATTTTCACGAAATTTGGAACATAGTAGGTTTATGATATAAAAATTCGATTGCACTAGATCTCATCCTTGGAAAAACTCGCTGAACGACATTAAAAGGATAATTCATCATTGGCTGAAACTTTCGTCTTCTGTGGATAGTAAAAAGTGAGCGAGTGATACTGTAGAAAATCAAAATATGCATCCCCGAAATTCATAAGCTGACGTATAGCCACGTCGTATAAACACGACCATTTTAGAGAATTGTGTCATAGAAAAACAATAGCGTAAGTAGGTATACCATGGTATAGGGCGTTTATGTTGCAACTTTTACTGTTATCTCAAGCCGATTACTGTCGATTTTTACTGTTTTGTAGGGGTGAGAGTGTATGAACGGCACAATATGAGAGACTACCAGCGTCACACAGCTTCACGGGAGAGAACTACGTGGACTATCGGCTTGAGATAACAGTAAACGTTGCGACATAAACGCCCTATACCATGGGATATCTACTTACGTTATTATTTCTCTATGATTGTGTTTTGTTTATCAATAAATAAAAATAACGAGCGAAGCTCGGTGCCCCGATATTAGTTAATAAAGTATAATAGTTTAAACTTTATTAGGCCCGGTTTCCGAACTCGGGATTTAGCTGATTACTAGACTTTAAACAGCTGGAGTCAGAAAATTTGGCTTCCGAAACGGGGCGTAGTCGCAGTCCACGTTTAAATTAAATTTCAAAAAACTAGAAAATTGAACACAAAATAAAATAAAGAGAAATAGTGTAAAGTTTCAGCTATTTTGAATTATTCAGGAATGTTTCATTTCGTCAAGGAAAACCGTTTCCAATTATAGAAATGAGAAAATAAAGATTATCATAAAAACTACGACTACGCCACGTTTCGGAAAGCCAATTTTTCTGACTCCAGCTGTTTAAGTCTAGTAATCAGCTAAATCCCGAACTCGGAAACCGGCCCTTAGTGTAATATTTTACTATACTTGAAAACTAATACAATACAAATTTAAAACAAATTAAACTATAGTGAGATTCACTACTGGTCAGCATCTGTTTAACATTGATTTGCTATCATTGTTCGTAATTAGACAGTGTCGATAACACTATCCTTCTCCAACTCACACCATTGAAACATTTCCCGTGATTAATTGCTTGATTTCCAATGTCAGCAGTCACTGTTCAGATGTAAACAAGCAATCTTCATTAGGTCATCTGAAATGTGGTGGAATATGGAATAATCAATATAATATTAAGAGAGAGTAGGGTTGTGTTTGTTCGTGTGTTCGTTTGTTCGCATAAAAACATGTCAACTTGTGGATTGTATACCGGAAAAACGGGAATGATTTAGATCTCCAAATTTCGAACATAGATTCTAAAAATATCAATCTCGTGCACCTCGAAGCCCAAATTTCAATTTTATTTATAGATTTTTTAGAATTAATGTTCAAATTTCATTCATTAGACATGAATACATACCATATGTTACAACTATAATCTAGATTTTTCTTCTATGTGATATAATGTAAGATAATAAGGTTAATAATTGGTGTCCACTACTAAATAGACTACTACCACTGCTCCTTATTCAATTCGTGATTGTTTGTTCCAGTTGTATTAACCATACATATATATGATACTTGTTTTCAATTTGTCTCCTCCTTGTTTAAGTATATAAGTATATTAAAAAATGTAGTTATTGTATGATATTGAGAATTGTTAATATGCACAACAATATCTCATATAAGCTCAACTCTATTTGTATTTTTTCATGAACAAATAAATTGATTTATTATTATTATAATCGAGAGAATACCTCTTCAAAACAGATGATTGAAATTGGCAACTGAATTAATAACCAGTCCAATTTTGTCAGGTTAGCATTAATTGAGGAAGGTTTCTGAACAAGTTTTGAGTTCTGTCACTTTATTAGGTTAGCACCAAGTTGAAGAAGTTATCTATACTATTGAGGAAAGATCTAGCTCATACACGTATGGGATAGGAAAAATTACGATTGACGCATCATCAAGTCTAAACTACTGTACTGATTAACTTGAAATTCTGCATATAGATTCTTAATTAACCAATGATGGTTCTAGGCCTATTTCAAACTCTTCAAGATTCCACTCGGTCAAGTTTTCAATTTGTCAAGTTTTAAAATAGACCTTGAAGAGCACGGGTTTTATAATAATATGGATGATTTGCCATCATATTGGTACCGCTGGCCTTGATGAGGCAAGACATGGCCAGCGACTTGGCAAGTCACTGGACCAACGCGTGGACTAGACATTGAAAGACTGACATACCTGGCAACAGATGGATTTGGTGAGAGTCGGCTGACGTGTCTTGGTCCTCAGGATCGTCGCTGTGATAGTCGCTGTAGGAGTTTTCGTCGTCCGACTGCCGTCGTCGGATGCGTTTGTAGTCGCGCACTATGTGGCGGGGCGGTCGCGACAGGCGACCCGATCGCGTACGCGGCAGCGCTACCTTCCTACAAACCCAAATACAAATATGACAAATTGTTCAATTTTCCTACAAATAGGAATAAAATATGTACTTAGAATGGTATGAATTTAATTTTTATAACCTGACGATGGTGTGAACACTGAAACTAATTGTTATAATTTGAATTCTTAGGGCCGGTTTCCGAGCTCGGGATTTAGCTAAGTTCTAGACTTTAACTGGCTTTAAACACTGGAGTCAGAAAATTGGCTTTCCGAGTCAGAGCGTTAACGCAGTCGAGGACTTAAATAGACTCTAGAGTTTAGAGATCACGTTAGACCCTGGAGTTCATAATTTCGCTTACTGAGTGAAGGGTTTATAAGTACAGGACTTGAATTAGATTCTCGACTCTTTCCGAGTCGAGGATTTATCAGGAATCGTTAAGTCCAAAACTTGAAACAACGTGATTTTAAACCCTCGACTCGGGTAGGGTTTAAATTTAAGTTCTAGACTTAACTGAGCAGAGACAATTCAGTTATTGTTTTGGAGTAGATGAAAAGCCAAATAGATGTCATGGAATACCTCAATTATTTGTATTAGTCCATATATAATATTATTAGTCCATATTAATATTATTAGTCCATAATTTATAGTTTGCAAGTTCATTTTGGAATAAAATTACGGTATATCAGAATTGTGTGAAAAAGTAACCTTATTTTACAACGACTGTGACATAACCTAAAAATGTTTAAGAAAAATAATACAAGGATTGCCTTGGAGTTTATATTCCAATCTGAATGTTATTAATCATATAATATTAATTAATAATATAACAATAATAAATTATTATTCCAGTTTTTTTTCAAAACAAATACGTTTTTAAACTCAATAGCCGGATGAAATTTTTATTCCAAAATCACTGGCTAGGATCAATGAAACGTTATAATAGCATAACGTAAAATGAAATTTTTATTCATTAATCTCTCAAAAGGTTAGGTTTTGCTTTGAATAGGCCTACAAAGAAATCGAAACTTATTTAGTCCAGACAATGAATGATCAAAAAAGGGTATAGAGGGAAAAGTTTGGAAGACAATTTTTGACCCTGCAGTCCTGTTTGGGGTAGTGAGGAGGTAAACATATCAAAAGTCCCCACCCCTACCCACTGTGCTAATGGGGAGGGGGTGGTTCAAAGGTACTATTTTTTGGTTTCTCGCATATAACTCGAAAATTATGCAATTTACAGACATGACTATCCTATAAGAAATTAAAGATTTCCTACAATATTGATCTTACAACTTTTTCTATATCTCTTTCACTTTTCGAGATATCCGCTCTACTAAATGATGTGACATTTGACAAAAAAAACCCACATTTTTCTTCGATTTTTTGCTATTTTTGCTCTTATAACTTTTTTAATATCGATAGGATATGAAATCTATGCTGATCATGAGCTTATAGAGCATCAAATTCTCTTTAATTTGATGTATAATTTCACAAGTTCACGCACATCCCCACGACTGTTGCAGCAGCTTCAGTGTTGAGTGTGAGATCTTCAGTTATGCAAAAATAGACCAATTGACAAAGGAATTTGGAGAGAATGTTTTGAACACAATTTTTGATTCGCAGCTTTGTTGGGACCAGTTAGGGGGTGAACATATCAAAAGTCCCCATCCCTACCCTTGTGCTAAAGGGATGAGGGTGGTTTAAAAGTTGCATTTTTCAATGTTTTGCTTACACGCTCATATCTTGAGGAAAATGCGTTCAACCGACATGACTAACTATTCAAAAATAAAGCTTGATAAATTCTCTACAATATTTGTTGTGTGGTGATTTGTGATATCTCAAACAGTTTTCGAGATATACACTCTTAAATGTGTAAAATTGTTAAAATAACAGCTTTTAATCCTATTTTTTGATGTTTCAGGGCCTACAACTCTCCAACAATGCATCGTAAAAATGAATGCTCACCGTAGATTTGTAGAGCTTTGTTTTCTCTTCAATTTGATGTATTATTTCACTAGATAGACCCTGGAGTTTAGAAGATAAAATCGTGACTCAGAAAGTCAATTTAGACCCGAGCGCTTATTTTAGTCGTGGACTCTGTAAGTCCAGAACTTATAGATCCCGAGCTCGGAAACCGGCCCTTCATCTATTAATTTCAAAGGGTATTATAATTCTATTTTATAAATAAAAAATGTTATTCACTGATAAATCGATAGATCGACCGGGTTGGTCTAGTGGTAAGAAGCGTTACAAACTTCGGCCTGCTAGCACCACCTGGTTCGTGGGTTCGAATCCCGTCGTTGGCATGGACATTTGATCATCTCATCAATTAACCAACGCACTCTCCAATACCCAAGCACAATTAAAAAGTTCATGTAGGTATCAACCACAGTAAAAAAATGCATAGTTCAGTATATTAGGTGCAGTCGAACTATTAAACTAAAATTTTGAAATGGTTTCACTTTCCTACGAATGGAAATGAAAGTTTATCATTCACCGATAAATACAATGCTCAGTAAAATAGGTGTCGCCAATCAATAAAACTATAACTGTTAAAATTGTTATCATCTTTATTTCATTTCAAAAGAGAGAAAATTTCAAGATATGTGGGTATTTTCATTTTCTATTTCAAAAAAATAATACTTATGATCTATTTTATGATTTGTAGATGAGAACAAACATTTAAACTAACACAAAATGTTATGACAAGAATACTAATAAGAGACGATAGGACTGTGTTTATAAGTAAGTTTGTGGCATCAATATGTAGTCAAGATTAAAAACTCGAATTATAAGAAAACGGTATGGATTTGAATCACTAGATTTCAGTATGGCTTAAAGTAAATTTATATCCAGTACCGTGATAATCTTTCCATCTGATGAAAATTAATTTTTTACAATCAAAAATATTTTCTTCAGCATTATTTAGTTCATTTGATTATTTTTAATCACCTATTAAATTAGTTTTTTTTCAAATGTGAGAATAAACTTATACTGATCGGCACGCATAATAAACCATGACTGCAAAACAAAATATTGAAACCAAAGAACTTAAAGATGCATACCTCTTTAAGGTCTTCGATTGAAACTATAGACCTTATAGAAATACAGAAATAGACTGGCTTCTCCAGACAATACAATATATAGTCTAGATTAAAGCCTCTTATTCAAAAGACCATGTGGTAGGGACAATAATTAAAAGTATATTTGGCTTCAGGCTGGCTTCTTCATAGACAAAAATTAAATGACTTTCAGCACTAACTGGAGGATCCAGGGTGAATTAAAATTATTAGATGGATCCAATTACTATAAAATATAAGTAGATGAAATCAAGCTATCTTGCATGTAAGAATTGTTATTTTCTACATTTAAAAATGAATTGGTATTCAAACTGACTACTTTATACAAAAAAATCAATAAAACAATATTAAAATCTAAAGCACCCTTTATTTAAAAAAAAAACTTAAAATATTTCAACAACTAGTTTCGGTGATCACACCATCGTCAGGTTATAAAATAATTTATTTTTTTAATAAAGGGTGCTTTAAGATGTTTATATTGTTTTATTAATTAAAACGTAGCCCATGTGAATGAAGTGGTTTTTTTAAAAAATCAATATATTTTAGCACAAAAGAACTCGATGATGTGTACTAGATGATTGGAAACACTTCATCAAATCCAGAAAAATATGAGAAGAATATGACTTTAAAGAAAAATTAATTGTCTATTAAAATGTTTATCCTAATTCGAAACCTATATTTGTTTCGAGAAAATGCAATCAATTTTAGCACTGTCTATTAAAGATACAAGGAAGATTCTACATCGTAGACACTCGTAGGCCTACTTCTCATCAGATACTACCAAAAATAAGATCCAAGCCACACGAGGCGTTTCTTCAGTTGTCAGGAAAGGATTGGTAGTTCTCTGATTGGTTGGACAGGAAGCTCATCACCCGATACGCCAACCCAATCAGTCAATCGGACAGCTTCCTGATCTCTTGTGCCGACTGAAAAAACGTCTCGTGTGGCTTGGCCCTAAGAAAGACTAGTAGCAGTAGAAGGATGGAGTGTAAATAAAGTAAAGCAAGAAGTGAAAGAATAAGATGTTGATATTGCCATCTTCATAAGATGTTGATATTGCCATCTTCATAAGATGTTGACATCTTCAGTTGAAGTTCAGATGTGGTAGGTGTTACCATGAAACCTGGTTCTGTAATATGAATTAATTTTCGAATAAATTAAAGTGGTATTGACAACATCAACATCTTATTCTTTCAATTATGGAGAAATACCATAACATCTCATACTATACAATCAGATTATTAAAGCAAGAAGATTGAAAAGTGGATGAAATAAAGTAAGAACTGGAAGAACGAGTGAGAAAAGTACTGACTTGCGAGGAGGCTCCTCAGGCGCGGGAGGGGTTGTGGTGGTGGGGGAGGCCTCCCCATCACCCTTGCTAGTCCCTTTCAGAGGTCTACCCCTCTTCTTGGTCGAGTCGCCTGGTGATGATGACGGCTTCTTCAAGTGGAGGTCTTCTGGGTACACCATTCTACAACATTCATAATGAAATTATTTTGTCAGCTACTATAAAGAGTGTTTCAGAAGTAGTGTCGAACATTTTAGGGTATTCTTCCTGGATGATAGGAGACTACAAATGTCGTATTTGAAGTGTCCCAAACTTAGCGGTTATCCTTATAGCTGCCATTTTGTTTTTTTACTTGGGAATTTTCATCTCAAAAACGAAATGTTGTATTGATCTGAAATTTGACATGAATATTAAAATAAATAAATTTGAATGAATAACATAAATAAATAAATTATAAATTTGACATTTATGCTATAAAGACTCAACTTTAAAAAATAAAATAGAAAATTTTCGATGTAAATTTTCAAAATGGCAGCCATTTTAAATTTTTGATGGCAAATTTCACGAAAACTGTTCACTTGATAGAAAATTTACAAGAGACAAAAAAGTTGGCAAATTTTATCAAGATTTTAAGTATACCTTATTTATTAAGATTGGTCGAAGAATAACAGAGAAATTAATTATTTTCGCACTGCATGTTTGCACAAGACAACCAATATTATCTGAAAAACATTGTAAAGCTGTATGGCCATATGGAGACACACCGAGTTTCAAAGCTTTATCTAAAATACAATATTGGAATTAAAAATGTAATACTGATGTTCAAATGGCGAAAAGTGATCATGCATTCAGTACGAAAAAAATTAATTTCTCTGTTTTCTTTGACCAATCTTAACGAATAAGGTATCCGCCTCAAATCTTGATAAAATTTGCTAACTTTTTAGTCTCTTGTAAATTTTCTGTAAAGTGAACGGTTTTCCTGAAATTCAACATCAAAAATTTGAAATGGCCGCCATTTTGAACATTTTTATCGAAAATTTTGTATTTTATTTTTTAAAGTTGAGTCTATAGCATAAATAATCATGCCAATTTCAGATCAATACAACATTTTGTTCTTGAGATGAAAATTCCTTCGTTAAAAAAACAAAATGGCAGCTATAAGGATAACCGCTGAGTTTCGGACACTTGAAATACGACATTTGTAGTCCCCTATCATCCAGGAACAATACCCTAAAACGTTCGACACTACTTCTGGAACACTCTGTATAATGTAATTTTTATTCATTAAAAAATCAACTCTAGTGATATTTACGTTATAAATTCAGTGGAAATGATAGGACGTCGCATAGTTGCCAAGTATTTTGTTCCACCGCCTTCTATAGTAGATAGCTTTGATTAAATTCGTCCAGGTTTCTGAGGGGCAGAAAAAGTGTGTTGAGCCACTGCCTCCGTAAACAAAGCTATAGTGCATGACAGGTGGTTGATGGTAACGTTAGCACAGGTAGGGCTCCTACACCAATAAAAACACTAGCTGATATAGATCAGCTGAAATTAACAAATTTGAATTGGTGTGGGAGCCCTACCTGTGCTGACGTCACCAGAATGCACTATGGCTTTGTTTAGGGAGGTAGTGGTTGAACAAGTGTGTACACACATTGTTGTGTCATCGCAGAGAAAGGCTTCGAAAAAATTTTTGAGATTGGGTTTATGTATCTTCGATTTTTTGTTGTTAATTTTTTCTTCGCAGCTCTATTTTAAAGTTAAATTATTTTTAATCTATATTTTTATCTATTATTTCTGTTATTTTAATCTATAGGTCTTACAAATGAGTGTCTAAGGCTGCTCACACACCGATTAGTCAAGATAAGACTAGTCACGTTCAGTCACAGTACTTCACATAGTTGATTATTTAATAATCATGTCTAATTGCAATGTCTAATCAGTGTGTGATGCGTTATAAGCAGCAATGTGAAGTATTGTGACTAAACGTGACTAGTCTTGTCTTGACTAATCAATGTGTGACTAGCCTTAGATACTCATTTGTAAGACCTACAGATTTAATGGTTCATTAGATCTAATAAGTGTCCTATAAACCGGACCTACATCTGTTACAACATTAATGGTTGATTCTTGATAATAATGCTCAATATTATAACTCAAATTTATATTATATTCACCAAGAAAATATATTTTTTCAAAACTGTATTTATAAGAAGTATTCACAATCTTCTGTTAATAAGTAAACTGGCATTTGCTAACTTGAGATAATGAGCTATATGTCAACTTCAATACAAAATTTAGAATCAAGAATTATTATTTGTTATATTTAAATTATTTTAAGAAAATTATTATTTATAATATGATTATTATCAATTATATTTAATAGAATTCAGACATTAAAAACTAATTGAAGAAGATAGACGGGATTCAGCACGCAACTGGCTCAATTAAGAGTTATCTCCAGATAAAAACAACATGGCCGCCGTTTTAACAAAATTAACAGAAGTTAACCCGAGTTAACGCACTCAAACATGCACTATCTGCTATCTTAGCTGATAATTTTATTTTTCCAATTTACTTCTCCTATCTCGACTCAACACTGACTTATCATATAGCATAAATTAACAGGTAGCACGAGATAGCAAAGCTAGCTAAGGCCCGTATGCAGATACTCGGTTTAAACGGAGAAATGTCAGCTGTTCGTTTAAAACCCGTATGAAACACATTATGATGAATGCAACCATATCTACAAGTAAACGTGGTTTAGCAATAAACGTAGTGTTAGCATAAAGGTGCGTACAGATATACGCGCCGCGAACATGAGCAATTCACTTTTAATCAAATTGTTTGTACGTTATTAAGAAATATAATGAACTAACAAAATAAAAAATCTCATGAAAATTAGTTATTTACTGTATCCACGATCTTTTACTTAGAGCCTTAAGATGCTTACAGATATACGCGCCGATTGATTTATAGGTGGAATTCTGATAACTATTCAAAAAATATCATAGAATTTTATTCTATAGAATATCACCATGCATCTTAGCACTGTCCTCATTGAGGACAGGCGTTTTTCTCAACGTGAAATTTTCATCAAAAATTCATCAAAATTACTACAAATACTGTAAATATGGAGCCTGAGTATATGTTTTTGTTGAAATGAAGTGAATTGAACGAAAAAAAATAATTTGGTAAATGATGGGTTAATATTAAGGTGCGTACAGATATACGCGCCGCGAACATGAGCAATTCACTTTTAATCAGCTGACTATATTGTATTTTTACAGGAACGGTAAGATACAGATATAAAAAGCTTGGCATCAGCTGATTAAAAGTGAATTGCTCATGTTCGCGGCGCGTATATCTGTACGCACCTAAGGCTCTAAGTCAAAGATCGTGGATACAGTAAATAACTAATTTTTATGAGATTTATTATTTTGTTAATTCATTATATTTCTTCATAACGTACAAACAATTTGGCGTTAGAAAATGACATTAGCCATAGAGCTGCTTTTACTAATAACAGATAGGGATAGCAAACCAATGTTAATCCGATTTTTTATTATATTAAAAATAGTGAGGTATCATTTTGAAAACTAAATACAATGCAATACAATAATGTTGTATTATTGAAAATTTATAAATAATAATGTAATGTTCCTGAATTTATTAATAAACTCCTATGGATGTGTCATCCAACATCCAGAGAAATCATTATTCCCTCACTATAGTACATCATCACATCTGTACTACTGAACTAATTGACTTAAAATTTTGGATGGAGATTCCGAGGATGGTTGTAGGCCTATTTTCATATTCATTAATCAATGAATTATTATTTTAATAATAAAAACAATTTATGTAATTTGTCATACAAAGTTACTTTAGATAAAAGGCCAAACAAATACTTTTTCAATTGTAAATTATTTCAGTTGTTGATACGTTCAATATCAGCATGGAACTATGAAACTGAATTCAATCTATTTGTGCTTTTAACAGACCCTTGCGGAACACCTGCTCGTATTTTATATTTAATATTAATTAAATATCCATAGTCTATAATATTATGAAGAAAAGAATTGGCCTGTACATGTACGGGATAGGAAATACACGAATAACGCATCATCACGTCTGAACTACTGAACTGATTAACTTGAAATATTGTGTGTTGTAGTCTTAATTTACAGAGGATGGTTATAGGCCTTTTTTAAAATGCATGTCAAGTCCCGTTGGTTAAAATGTAGTTCATTTTGAGTTCAAGCCACCAACTGAATCAATTTAGTTTAAGCATTGACTGTGCAAACAGCCCTTAAGCCAGTTATACACACATTACATTTCGTTCGTACAATACTTTGATATTATTCCTTATAAATTCTATTGGATTAAACAGAAGATTTCAAACAGATGATGTTTGATAAGTTCCGTTTAATCTGATAGAATTCATAAGAACGGCAAAATATGATACGAACAAAAATCGATGTGTGTGTAGCTAGCCATAGAGTCTCTTTCTCAAAAATTGTTTCAACCAAGGTACCTAGAATATGTATGTATTCTAGGTACATTGGTTTCAACTACCGTATTAAACCTGCTTTATTAATGTATGAACGCATTTAATGCGTTTCAATTGAGTCATTTTATGGTTTAAACTAGAATATAAGTTCAACTTTTTGGAGAAAGCGACCCTGATTTTATTTTACACACAAATAATTTGAGATATTATTGATGTTTTAATTAATCTCGTTGGCCACTCACCTATATATAATCCTGGTGTTGGTCTTCTTGTCGAAGACGACGTTCTTGTCGGAGGGGTCAGCCTGGGTGAGGTCGAAGCTGTTCTTCGAGAGGACGGAGGCGACGTTCCGCAGCTGGTTGCTGGACAGCGTCTGCACCGTTGTGAATGTCTTTCCCTGCTGCACCAATTGGATCGGGTTCTTATTGGTGCCTACCTTCTCGCTAGCGTCCGACGTCGCCTGGAATCGGGCCACTATCTGCAAAACACATACAATTACTAATACAAATGTAATAATAAAAACTCTTCATTCACAAGGGCTACTTTTTAAAAAGATGAAACAATATAAAAAATTTTAAAACACCCTTTATTTTAAAAAAAACTTTAAAATAGTTCAACAACTAGTTTCGGTGATCACACCATCGTCAGGTTTAATAACCTTAAAACCTTAAGTTTTTTTTTTAATAAAGGGTGCTTTAAGATTTTTTATATTGTTATCTTTATGTAATAATAAATATCGGGGCATCGAGCTTCGCTCTTTATATTTATTTATTGATAAACAGAACACAATTCTCTAAAATGATCATGTTTGTATTTCACAGCTGGCTATACGTCATCTTATGAATTTCTGGGATGCGATATTTTGATTTTTCACATACTCACTCACTCACTCACTTTTTTACTATCCATAGCTGTTTCAGCCAAGATGAATTATCCTTTTAATGTCGTTCAGCGAGTTTTCCCAAGGATGAGACCTAGTGCAATCGAATCTTTATATCATAAACCTACTATGTTCCAAATTTCGTGAAAATCGTTAGAGCCGTTTTCGAGATCCGTTAAACATAAATAATCAGATATAAAAATAACCAGATATATAAATACAGAAATTGCTCGCTTAATATAATAGGATTATTGAAAAAAAAATTGTATCCTTTTTTAACTTTTTACATACAGGGCTGGTGAGAATTATGGAAACAATTAAATCTTTCTTTTACAAGGATGATTTGACAGTAAGTTTCATTGGGGATCCTACTTGAATTGAAAAACTACTTTTCTGTCGCATCAAAATTTTGGTTCGCTTCTTGAATTCAACATATTTTTTTTTCAAGAGAGGTGACAATATTTTACATGATTTCGATACAGAATTTCAAGAGAAAATGGATTACCGGTGCGAAAAACACACATCCTTACCTCAAACCGTCTCAAAGTTATTCACATATACTAATAAATCATACAAAAATATAATAAATGAGTACATTGAAAATCTATAATAAAATTTTAATTTCTTCAAGCGTTGGTATACACTCACTTATACCAACATCTACACACATTAAAAAATTTCAACCAAAAGGTTTTATCACTCAGATTTTTAATTTTATCATTATTTAAGGCGACTTGCAGACAAAAATGATCATGAAAAATATTCACTCACTGACTGGATGGAACATGCTTTTGACTAGCAATTATTAATTATTCTGTAATATTACAAACGGTAATGGTTCAAATGTGTTTAAAAGACGCTGGTTTATCAGGTTTTTATACTAAAATGACGACTTGCGGGCTAAAGTAATAATCGTGAAAAATATTAAATATTCACTCACTAACTGGATGGAGCATGCTATGAATCCCAATAAATTATCAAATCATTAATTTACTCATTATTTACGGCGACTTGCAGACAAAAATGATCATGAAAAATAAAAAATATTCACTCACTGACTGGATGAAACATGATTTTGACAAGCAATAGATTATTCATTATTTTGTAATATGACAAACTGTAATAATAATGGTTCAAAAGTGTTTAAAAGACGCTGGTTTATCAGGTTTTTATACTAAAATTACGACTTTCAGACTAAAGTAATAATCGTGAAAAATATAAAATATTCACTCACTAACTGGGTGGAGCATGCTATGAATCCCAAAATTATCAATTATTCTACAATATTACAACAAAAATTGTTCAAGTGTATTACAAAGAAACTGTTTTATCAATTTTTTTATACTCAATTCAATTCAATTTTTTTCCTTCTGAATACAATTCAAAGCAGTTACATAGAATCTTGAGCAATAAAGTTTATACAATTCAAGAAACGATATAATAGACTTACTGAAAACAAACAACAAAATATAGAACTATACTAAAAGCACGACTTTAGAAACAAAAATAATAAAGAAATAAAATTTACTGACTAACTGGATGAAGCATGCCTCAAGTTGAAATCGCAATAAATTATTAATTATTTGTAATAATACAAACGGAAATTGTTCAAATGTATTAAAAAGAACTTGTTTTATCAAATTTTATACTAAAATAACGATTTGCAGACTAATATAATTGTGAAAAATATCAAATATTTACTCACTGACTGGAGCATTCATGTTAGAGAATGGATCCTATGTAATTTGAAAGCATGCTCCAGTCAGTGAGTGAATATTTTATATTTTTCACAATTAATTTAGTCTGCTTGTTTTTTTAGTATATAATTTTAGTATAAAAGCTTGAAGAAACATAGCAGTTTGTGATGTACGGTATCAAGAAATTCAAGACAATGCCTAATACATACTACGGATTTGGTGAAACCTACCTTGTTGGCTGAGATCTTGTGAGTACTGACTAAGTTAGGCCAAATTGCTTGGGGTATTGCATTTATTGAACTTTGAACTGACAGTGTGCAAACATAACGAAGAAAAATTGACCAGGTGAACAAAGTGAGGGATGATTATGGGGGAAGATTGAATAGTGCTTCAAGCTTCTGTTATCTTATCGGGTGCAGTTAACGAGTTACCAACGGATATCCCTTATCACTTTTCTCTCTCTACTGGCTGAAAATAATCCAACTATAGATGGTTAAATAAGCTAAGTGAATATTAATTCCTGGGCTGACAAATAATTTTTGAATAGTAGCGCTCATCGAATTTCCATCTTGCTGTTTACCCTGTTGTCAATATTTGCAGTAGCAGAAGTCTTCGGGGTGAATTACAGCATTTAATTTGGACTTTGAAATGAAATGAAAAAAAAATCTTTATTTTCGTTTAATAATAATTATATTTGCTGTTTGCATAGTCATATTTTTGTCTGAATGAATAGGTACATAAACCTTAGTAGCCTACAACTCCTTCTCACTTCTCTACTTTTTTAAAGTGTCTATTCCGTTATTTAGTTTGGTTTTCTATGTATCTGAATTCATTATTTTTATAAAAATAACTCGATAATCTCAACTCGAAATTCTTTTTTTATTAGTGTCTGCACTGAAAATTAGACATGTGAAAAAAACAAATATAACCTGGGAAGGAACAGTTTTGAGTTTAGCCTGTTGGTCATCCCCCAATCAGTTTAATAAATTGTAACTGTATAAATTATTTCAGAAGCTTCGCCAGTGAAAATTCAATGCCACGTTTGCTCTCTTGGCGCGTCCCTTATCTTCCCATCTTTTCTATTAATATAGTTGAAAAATATAGTGATTTCCTATCATTAAGTTCAGTAAACTTAGTACTAGTTTGGGCATGGTTGACCATTTTCAACAGAATGCAGTTGGAGTTCAACTTATTATAATCGAGCAAACAGTCTACAAATTATTGATCATACTATATTCTAGCTGAATAAAATTGAGATTGAATTGATGCCTGCATTTTAATCCTAGATTAAAATAGATTAAGAGCCATGGATCCTGAAGATTTAAACAACATATAGCTAGACAGATTCAATGCTAAACTAAAAGGATAAAGAGATCTCAGAAGAATTCAATCTGTAATTGAATAATATCATCCACAAATTTGGCGTTCTGTTGAAAAAACAGCTAAATGGTATAAATGCGGTAATTAATTGCAATTTCATTTAAATTATCAAATATTAAAATATAACGCACCGATAGCTCATGTTTAGAAACCTAGTGGAAACTTTCAAAAATCCTAGTTTTATAAAAAATAAATAATTGACCGAGCAAAGTAAGGTCTAAGATTCAAGACGACGGTTTGGAATTTCTCTTTATGTTTAAATGTTTATATGTTGCGCATTTACGGCAAAACGCGGAAATAGATTTTCATTAAAATTGACAGGTATGTTCTTTTTTAAATTGCGCGTCGACGTATATACAAGGTTTTTGGAAATTTTGCATTTCAAGGATAATATAAAAGAAAAAAGGAGCCTCCTTCATATTATGCCAATATTAGAGTAAAAATCAGACTATAGAATTATTCATCATAAATCTGCTGTCGAGTGGATTATAAATTGCATGCCATGACACATGCAATGTAATATCTCAATATAACTTGGTAAAAAATCAGCAGCTGCGTAGACTATTAATTGCATGCCTCATTGAATGCAATTTTATGCTCTAATTAATGAACTATTGATTGCGTGCAATAACGCATGCAATTAATAACTAAAATAACATAGTATTGTCTCTCGAAGTTTCTCTGCTTTGAACTCGGGCTGTCCTGTTGCCAGTAGTATGTCTTGAAGGAGATTAGCTTTTAATGTTAGCATTTTTGATACACCAACCCGAACAGCCCATTAGCCGTTTTCACACCGATATCTTGCCGACACGACATACAGACAGGATTCACTCTGATGGACAGTATAAGAGGAGGCTGCGGTTTATAACTGCGCGAGGTCTACTGTTCACAGAACTATTAGTATATTTTAAATTCAAAATTGGTTGGAAGAGAAATTAAAATCTTCTTATTGTGGTAAGAAAATTATTAGGGCCTTAGAAGGGAAAGGATAAAAATATTAATTTCAAAAAGCATGAGATAAAAGCTAGTGAGAAAACAAATGCTTTCAAACGTGTAGGGGACACAAACTACCGCACCGCGTCAACACAGTCACCGTGTTTGTTGCCCGAGCCGTCACCGACTAGTTCAGTTTACTTTTTGACGGTGCGGCCTCGATAAGCATGGAGAGTGAAAAACTTATTGGAGAGATTGGCGGAATTTTCCAGTTTTGTACGATCAAAGTGATGAGAAATTTGGTTGAACGGAAAAATAAGTATTATAAGTATATAAGTATTTATAATAAATAAAAATAAACAAAAAAAAGTATATAAGAAGGTACCCGTGACTGTGTCTTAAATTTTTAATTTAAAGCTAATTACGTGTAGATGCAGAAGCCAGAAGATAAAAATATTTTATTTCCGATACATGACTGATGATGGTATTGTTATGCACCGAAATATATACCAGCACTATGATTCTCATCTTTGTGTCTACAGGTAATTAGTTTAAAATTGAAAAGTATAAATTTTAATAGGATGTGACAAGCTTTTAATAGTGTTATATTATTGACAATAGTTTAACACATTCAGAAATCAGACCACAGTAGCACAACAGAACTGAGACACTGCTTTCCGCTCGGCTGTCGCACGGATATGTGTGTTCTACCACCATCACCGTGTCGCGGACGTAGCTCGGCTGTACGTCGCCGCAGGCTCGGTGCGGTTATATGTGTCCCGGCCTTAATTGTTTCCGAACACAGCTACAAGTCTTCACATGAACATATAACTAACTACAGCTCTCCGGATACAACTCCCGGAAACGTCTTTGCTACGTCAAATATATTGGAGTCACTTGCAGAGAGTCGCTAACTTTGCTTTATATATGTCTGTCATAAGCCAGTATGGAACGGGTTTATGGTATGGAATAATATATTTATTAATTTTACTAACTTGAGAAACATGAAAAGTGATGATTTATTTTCTACTAAGCCTGCATCAGTTATCAGAAGTTATTGCAAAGGGTGCTGTTGGTTATCGGTAGTTGATAAATAACAAACTTGAAAGCAAGCTCATAGCTTCAGACTTTGTTTCAAAATTCTATATTGACTTCTACTACCTGATAATTAATAATACTATTTTCTCTCTACAGCATTCTATAGTGAGGTCGACGTTATAATGAAAGTGGAGAAATGAAAGTTGCCGATTCTCTTCATTGTCACTGTCTTCTATGATACTAGTATATCTAATGTAATATTAAAGGTCGTCGTCACATACCCAGCTATCTGTAGCTAGGAATACGACTTCGAAAGACCTAGCCGTTCTATCTCACAATGTTAAGGCTGTGCAAAGGCTAAAATAAACTTTGTACTCGTGATATTTTTCAAAGTTTTTCGATTTGTATATCATCAAGCTATCAAAATGAAAAAGTTTTCTCAGGAAAACATTTTTTTCCGATCATTAATTTTTGAGTTATGAGCGCCTAAAGTTTAAATTTTGGGACAGAACATTTCAAATTCGGTAAGAGATAAATCCATGCGATTTAGGGGATAGATTCTTCATAGTATTGTTGATCTAGTAAAACAAAAATTTTCTGAAAATATCAATCTTTAACTTAGTTATTAAATTTACTAAAAATAACCAAAAATAACTTTTAGTTGAGTTATTTTTGGTAAATTGAATAACTAAGTTAAAGATTGATATTTTCAGAAAATTTTTGTTTTACTAGATCAACTATGAAGAATCTATCCCCTAAATCGCATGGCTTTATCTCTTACCGAATTTGAAATGTTCTGTCCAAAAATCTAAACTTTAGGCGCTCATATCTCATAAATTAATGATCGGAAAAAAATGATTTCCTGAGAAAACTTTTTCATTATGATAGCTTGATGATATACAAATCGAGAAACTTTGAAAAATATCACGAGTAGAAAGTTTATTTTTAGCCTTTGCACAGCCTTAAATCCACGCTACGCAATCTATCCCGTCCAGACCAGCGTAGCTTTGACATTGGGAGATAGTATGGCTACGTTTTCCGAAGACTTATTGTTAGCTACACCTACCTACACCTAGCTAGGGTGTGTGGCGACCTTTATTCTTCATTCTTGTTCAAAATAATAAATCATATTTTTATTTCCCAAGAAATTCTTTTTAGTGATTGAATCATATATTTATGTTCATAATTGAGATGAATATTTCAAGTAATTATACATTCGGGCAACGTTGCAGAGATAAAAAGAGGATAGCGCTATCTGCTTTGTTGAATTATATTCAATTCAATTTTTCTTCCGTCTGTGACCAGTGTATATACTGGATAGACATTGTCGATTTATAAAACACAAAAGTTCAAATATTTACAGTTATCTCAAGATTGCCGATCAAAGAGACGGACAAAATTTATGAATATAGACAATGATGGCAACACCAATGTTAATCAAATACTGTCATTGTAACGTAGACCTTACAATAGCATTTTAAATCATTATATATGATAAAATGTAATTGAAATTTCCCCGCATTGGAAATTGCAATGTGATGACATTATTGGCTTGAAGGATACTGTATTACAGGGCTTAATTTGTGACGGCACCTTTCAAAGGGGGAGGGAGATTGATTGATTTAATTCCTTTAATGAAGCAGAGTTAGGACTCCAGGTATTCACTGTCACAGAAAAGAGAGAGAGATAGATTGATTGGTTATGCATTTAATAGGGCGGGGTTAGGACTCCAGGTTCTCTCTGCTACACAACCCTTTACTCGAAAAAAATGAACTTAGATTTTAGATTACAAATTAATAGAAGGAAATAAAATCCGAAATCAAAAATACAAACACGATTGTAGAGAGATTGATTATATGCCTTCAGGTCGGAGTTAGGACTCCAAGTCATCTCTACCACACAACCAGAAGAAAGAGGGAGTGGGAGAAAGGGGAAAAATACTGCTTGATTAAATAAATTATTATCAACAGAACTTCGTTGTAACGATACTTCGAGTGGCAATGAATATCAAATTTTGCTAAGGTCGTACTTCTGCCTAGTTTTTGTCTAATGAGCACTCAGTGTCAGACTGTAGTGTTCTCTTTTCTTAATCGCTATTTTTAAATCTACTCCTACTCCTATACCGTAGAGAATATTTTCAATGAATATATGAATGTAAAATCACACAACTAAAAGCTTTAAAATCACTCTAAAATCGAGTTTTGGGGAGTTTATTATTGTTCATTGTTTTTGAAGGGACGGATTCAAGGATCCAAAGGTTCAAAGAACCCCATACATCAACCAAAGCTTATTGTGTTCCCAAGCAGTAGCCTATGTTAGTTAGGCAAACCAATACCTGTATCCTTTACAAGAGCCAGAGTTTTCACTATACTAACATCCCATTCATCACGTGGTTGCTTGTCGCAATCCAGTGTGATATGCTTGGCAGTCTCTTCAGACTGATTAGTACTCGTCACCTACGTGAGTTCCACTCCTGGCCTTCTTTGAAGGTCCTTCCGCTAAGGAAGGGCAGCTAAGTTGCCTCTAGGGCGCCCGGCTACCCTTGACTCAGCCTCATGACCCGCATTATTGCCTTGAGTTTCACCCATCTCTGGTCCCTTGGGGTTTATCCCTCCGAAACTTCGCAGGGTCAAAAGCCTCACCTCTCCCAAGAAGTTCTGCCTAAATGACCGCCCTTCTTTGAGCAGTGGTGAGGTTTGGTCTCTCCACCCAAAACTCGTGACCTACGTGAGTTCCACTCCTGGTTTTTTCGTAGGTCCTTCCGCTGAAGAAGGGGTCACCAAATTACCTCTAGGGCACCTGGCCACCCTCGACTCAGCCTCTTGACCCGCATTCGTGCCTGGAGTTTCACCCATCTATGGTCTCTTGAGTTATTCTTTTTGCCCCTCCGAAACTGCCCTGATGGGGCAGATCCCGTGGGTTTGAAGGCAAGGCAACTTCTGGAGTTGCCTTGGGGTCCCTTTTAGTCGCCTCCTACGACAAGCAGGGATACTTTGGGTGAAATCTGGTTTTCAACACATTCTTCAGTAGGATGTACGACTCAAAGCTCCCCCAACCCACAGGGGGCTTGATGTAATATTATGTACCGTAAATATTTTCAATGAAAATATGATAGTAAAATCACACAACTAAAAACTTCAAAATCACTCTAAAATCGATTTTTGGGGAGATAGAACAATTTAACCCCCGTTTGGCTGGAGGGCAAGCCCCTATATCCTCCGTCTCCGTACCAGAACCATTTATCTTCCACTGCTGTTTTATAAAATACTATTACACACTGCATGTAGCCTCTATGAAAGATTTTTAGCCTAGATAATTAAAATTAAATAATAACTGAAAAAACTAAACTACCCACCTTCGATACTTCCTTAGGAAGGCCTTTGGGAAGTAGGAACGGCTTTACAGGAACAATCCTGTTTCCATTCTCAGGAATATTCAAAGTTTGCACCTTCACTTGATCACCGTTCAACACAAATGAGTTTGCACTTGAAGTTCTATTTGAAGCTGGTTGACTGGACGTTACTGAAGTAATTAATGGAATAGGCTCTACAGTTGGCGTAGTGGGAGAGTTCACAAACAGCGCCGACGATGTTTTTGTGTCTGAGTTGAGGTTAGTTTTCGGACTCAACCTTACAAACCGTTGATACTTATTCGGTAACATCTGAGAATCAATCATTCCTGGTAACGGTTCATTCTCATAGACCACCAAGTTGTCATTGATTGCGTTTTGAGTTCCTGAGAGAATGTTGTTTGAGTTTGTTATGTAAGCTACACTGTCACTCTGATTGTTAGTGTCTGCTATTGATAACGACATTGGGGGCATTGTTAATGTAGATGGGTCTAGAGATTGAGTGGTCAAACTTGACAAATCAAAAGAAGAATCACCGGCAGTTGTTTCAATTGGCAACATGTGTGTTGAATCTTTTGAAGAAGACACATTATTAGTGGATAATTCGTCGGTATCAGGTTTACTACTAACTTGTAAAGTGTAAGTGATAGTTCCGTTGTGAACATGGGGAACTAACGTAATTTGTGGATTAACTGTTTCATTCAATTGTTCAATGATGTTGGCATCTAGTTTCAGTTTGGAAATATCATCAGAAGAAACTATATCATGCTCTGTGAGATTAAAATTATCATCTTTTACGTTGCTTGTATCGTTGTTACTGTCATTAAACAGACAGATATTCTCGGAAGGATCTTTGGAGAAGATAAACTGCTCTTTGTCAATACTTATCTCTTTATCGCCAGTTGAGAAAGATGTGTTTGAAGGTAGGTCAACGTCACACACGTTAAATTCAATTCCCAGCTCAAGAGCTTGTTTAACAGTGAGATGTATTGTTGACTGTTCATCTCCATTGCTCTGTTTAAAAGCCACCAATTCATCAACACAATTATCTTCTTCTGTACTCTGTACATTCTGGATAAAATGATCGGAATCTACCTGAGATGGAACACTAGGTGAGTTCTCAACGTCTTGTAGTGCATGTTGTAAAATATCTCCACTTATGTTGCTAATTGAATTGATGTTGTTCTGCTGAAGAATAAATGGTTGTCCGTTCAGAATGAACACTCGAGAACTTAACGAATCCATTTTAACTACATAAATTATATTGCAATTTAAATAAACAAATATATATTCACAAACCACGCGACAAAATACATTTCACAGCTGACAAATTTTGTGTTTCTGTTATGATCGCCATCTTTGATCTTTCCTATGTCCTGTCTACTGCCTACATGATAGCATAATTTTGTATCAAACCCTTGACTATCAGCACCAGCGATAAAAATTTAATATTAATAGAATATATTCATTAATAATGATTGAATTAATAATTCTCCAGAGTTTGAGATATTATACTTTCTGAAGATCCATTAATATTCAAAGACTTGACAGCTGTAAAAGCGAAACTAGCGCTGCCTGTGCAGATTGCTCCTAAACTAATTCCTCTTTTATCGATGTGATATCGATCATATTAATATCGATTATGTATGAGATAACAGAATCGATTAAGCGATATCGATTTTACTACTATCGATTGTGATACAGATAACCGGGTTGATTATTGATTGGTTTTTAGTAAAATTTAGGTCCAATTTTTAATAGTTGATTCGACGTCGGACCGTGAAAGGCTTATGGTTGATGGTGGGGCGAATGTTGCAAGACGTGTTGGACAAGTCGAGTTACGCTAATCCGACTTATCCAACCTTGCCTTATCTGCCGTCGTCAGAGCACTACCTCCGTAAACAAAGCCGTAGTGCATTTTTGTGACGTCAGCACAGGTAGGGCTCCTACACCAATAAAAATTCTTGATCTCAGCTGATCTATATCAGCTATAGTGAGGTCCACGTTATAATGACGGTATTTGTTCAACTTTGGTTTTGCTATCCTTGTCTATCATTCGACAAAGCCGGTGGTACTATCCTTTTCTAGGTCCACAAGAATGCCAATTATGTTTTTGACTGTGTAAAAATATAATTTATCAATGCAGAGAATCGGCATTGCTATTATCCTATATTTATTCACTGCCATTATAACATGGACCACACTATAGTGTTTTGATTAGTGTAGGAACCCTACCTGTGTTGAAGTCACACGAATGCACTATGGCTTTGTTTACGGATGCAACTTGTCAGAGTCGAGTTGCCTGAGTGAGGTTGTTATGCCGCAGCCGCACCTACATGTTGTCCCAATGAAAGCCAATGTCGACCAGCACCAGCACCAGTGTGTGGATGGATGGTTTAACCAGCGCTGGTCTTTATTGGAATTTGAGCGTTTATTTCGCTTGCATAGTTCACCCCATAAAATAATAAAATGCTAGAAGTCCTTAGGTCCCAACTACAGGCGTACACGCGTCCTTTGCTGTATTCGCACATGAGAGTGACAGTAAAAATATAATTACACTATAAATCAAATATATATATATATATAAATTAAAACAGGAGACACGATATAAATAGATTGAAAACTTACATTAGAAATGGGGGAAATTTTCGGAGACTGTGTCTCCTTTCTCAACCGAGAAGACTGCAGTTTTTACTGGTCGACATGGCTTTCATTACATTGCAGAAAAAACTGCAGTCTTCTCGGTTGAGAAAGGAGACACAGTCTCCGAAAATTTCCCCATTTCTAATGAAAGTTTTTAAGTGTTTTCAATCTATTTATATCGTGTCTCCTGTTTTAATTATATTACAAACTTTAAAGTGTCTTCTGTTATATATATATATATATATATATATATAATTTTATATCATAAATCTACCTACTTCTTCCACTTCCCTATCACACAGTTATATTCCAGTTACACCTTACCTGCCTATTCTATTACATGGGAAACCATAGTTGGCAAGGTATTTTCCCCCTCTTTTATTCCAGCACACATCATTTTACTGTCTTTTAATGTGTTAAAATCATTGTTATTGATTTGTTGTATATTGCTTTTACTCAATGTATTTTTGTGTGTTGTGAATAAATTGAAAATTGAATTGAAATGCCCAAAAGTTCTGATGGCATTATTCATAATCAGATACTCACTCGGCCGGACAAAGTGGGAATATTCCGATAAGAACTCGTGGAAATTATACTTTCTATGTCACCGTTGTGTGCGAATCCAGGTTTAGTAATTTAGCAAACATCAACATCTCTCATAGCATAATATGAGTATGGTATCTATTCTATTCATGATATTTCCATTTTATCAAAACTAATCCAAATTCAATAACTATTTCCTGCACATGAAAATATCAGATTATTTTCAGGAAGCAGCTACCTACTAATAATTTATTTTTGAAATTAACTCAATTTCATATAGGCCTACCGGTACAGTACCAGGAAGATCAGTAGACAACAATAAATAATAGAATCATTGTACTCTCAGCATTTATTCACGCATTACATAGGTAAAATAATTTTAATATCTGTAAAATAGTAAGGATACAATAATTCATTGTAACTTAGTTTATATATATTTTTTAAAGTGGTACGATAGTTTATTTTTCCCAGTATTTTCCATTTCATTTTCTCAACAATAGCATGAATAGGCTGGAGAATAGTTGATAACAGTGATAAAGACATTCAGAATACTTTAGTTATTGCTATGTTGATAATTTTACTTAATCACGAGTTATATCTAGTTTGGATATAATGATTAAAAAATAATTATATGGATTCAGTCTATGCGAGTCTATACTGTAGTCTGTACTTCATGTAATGTGTTCACTCTGCACAGAAATAAAGAAAAATGCAAATAAACTTTGAAATTTTACTAAAAACGTTTGTAAAATACTGTGCTTCAATTTACAATTAGAGAAAGATATCTTGCCAGTAAGATCTTACCAGAAAGCTAGTACACAGGCAACACAATTTTATTTTAAAATCATTTATATTCGAACTCAGTGCCGGCGCACAAGTTGTTCTTTACCGGTAGTGCCATTTTGTAATTTAGAATATTTATTTTATCAATTAGTATATTATTTTATGGCAAGTAATT
>NC_052514.1:34229523-34251467 GCF_014356525.2 Nilaparvata lugens | reverse complement strand
CAATTGTCTCGCTAATTGGCATCTTATAAACTAGGCTTTAGACTGCATATTCCAAATTAAGGTTAGAAGCAGTTTTGGGCAAATGCCTGTTGTTTATACCTGTTGATTGTATTTTCATAAAGGTGCGTACAGATATACGCGCCGCGAACATGAGCAATTCACTTTTAATCAGCTGACTATATCTGTATTTTCACAGAAACGGTAAGATACAGATATAGAAAGCTTGGCATCAGCTGATAAAAAGTGAACCACTCATGTTCGCGGCGCGAAATCTGTACGCAGCTTGAGAATAAATAAATGAATCAAAAACATGATCGATCGAACACAATATTATCAAACCTATTCACGTGGAACTCACGTCAATTTCCTTGTTAGTTTTGTTCAGTCATACTTTTTCTCAAACTGTTCTCCAATAAAAAGTTACTACGCAACCGATTAAAGATTTCTGATACTGTATTACGCTAGATATGGTGATACACTGATATTCATCTATAATTAAATCACAAGAATATTATCTCATGTCATGAATATATCTTGAAAGAATTACGATTTTCTTAACATCCAATTTTCAATTTTCAAATTTCTCACACTAAAGATGATACCGTAGGTGTCAAAACATGTCTGTAATTTTTCCACAATAAATTTCAATTACTGGACAATCTTCTTGTATTTTCATTTGAAGAATTTCGTATGTTTTCATTTGTAGAATTTCGTATGTTTTCATTTGTAGAATTTCGTATGTTTTCATTTGAAGAATTTCGTATGTTTTCATTTGTAGAATTTCGTGTGTATCATTTGAAGAATTCCATGTGTTTTCAATTGGTCATGTCAGAGGCCCTGAAATTGATCAGTTGCGACCTGAAAACTTTGACACCAGACGTGAGCCAGCCAGGTCACTCGATATTATTATCGTTTTATGTGTTTTGAATTAAGGAAATTAACGAATGTAATACATTCATCACATAATACCAGAGAAAAACAAATAGACAATAGTATATTTTGCACCTATAGTAGAAAATTAGATTTTTCCGGCTCGAGATCGGTTTTCAAGTCCGAGACCGTAGGCCGAGGACTAGGAAAGATTGAGAGCCGGAGAAACATTTTTGCCCGTGGTGCGAACGCTATTTTTCGCCACACACAAAAATAAACAATATATATATGAGAATAGTTGTTTACTAAGCATTTCCGAAAGCAGAAGTGGAAGGTGGTAGCTCTAGCAAATCTGAGGTAATCTGAATATCAGAAAATTGTCCAAATATTTTTATTTTTTATTCTGATTTGTCTAAATAACCTCAACGAAGGTGTTAAATTATGTGGGAGGTTCAGTTTATACTTTTTTATTCTTTCAAATGACAATAAGATGATATTATTATAAATGTTTTAATTATTGAATAATGAACACAAATAATGAGAAGTTTTTTGATCACCTTTCCTAGTTCCATGTTAGCGGCTGGAAAGGGTACTCTCTCCGGCCTAGGCCGTAAAGAAACCTGTTCTGACGTCAGACGAGAGTCGTCTGCAAACAATTATTTTCTGATCTACGTAGGGACTGGAAAACAGCTGCTTTCTGTGCAGTGTGGCGAAAACAAATTATCCTTTCTCTATGATAATAGTATTATTTTCTCTTTCATCTCTCTGCGAAGAGATCTCTGAGATGTAGTATCTTCAACACAAAACCAATCAAGTTGGCTTCCACTTCAATTTCCCTGTTGGTTGCTTCCTTCCTTGATCACGTACAAGCGTTGAGATGCCTCCAAGTTCCCAGCTTTGACCGACAAGTTTAATGGACTGAAATGAGTCTATGAATAATGAATAGGCTTCCCAATATCACGGGATAGACGTGCCTCAAGTGGGCCTTAACAGGGAGACAAGTGAACGGTTCTAAGTTGGTATTCCCTACATTGAGCAACGATCACAATATATACTGTATTTAGCTTCATGATGAAAACTGTATTCAAAGACTCGTAAATTGAATCTGTGAGTATATTAATTTGACTCTATTTTCAGCTCATTCTCTATCACAGGCCTCTTATCAGCTCCGCCAATTTATGTAGATGCATTACAATATAATTATTGTTATCTATAGTTATTATATTACAAATTGCTTTTTCATATCATATACAGTTCAATAATTATTTTCTTAGTCTATTTTATGTAAATTCATCTATAATTTTGCTGTATTGTAAGCTATTGTATATAAGTGTATAAGCCAGTATATATTGTAATCTACATAAATAAAGTACTCAATCAATCATCGATAATATCGGGGCACCGAGCTTCGCTCGTTATTTATTGACTTCTGATAAACCAAACCCAATTCTTCAAAATGATTGGGAAGTACTAAAAGCACAGCCCAAAACTGTTTCTTTCCCAAATTTTGATTTATACACTATATATAGTCCAGAAAGTAGGTTATGTTCCATACACTTGAATTCAGGTTCAATTTTTCTGTTCAAACATTTGAAAACAGAAAAAAAATGTAATTTGGATTATATACAAACCAAATTTAATAACAAAATAAAGCTGCGTTCACACCATAGTTAATAGCAGAATTTTAATAACTCAATCCTTATAGATTCTATCAGATTGAACATATCTTATCATACACATGATCAACATATGTGTTTGTCAAGTTCCGTTCAATCCAATAGAATCTACAAGGATCAAGTTATTAACATTTTGTTAATGACTTTGGTGTAAACCCAGCTTAACACTCACTCACTTATCACTTGAAATTGTCGAATAATGATCAACTTTGAAAATTATGATATACTCTAGTTTGGGAGGATTATCATGAGTAATGTCAACAAATCAGAATATGTTGATCAAATCAATTGTCTAGCTAGATAAAATTTCTGGTTAGATTGATTATGGTTACACAGCTGGAAATAATTCTGTATCTCTCCCACACAGGGACACGCATCTTATGTTATCGAGAGACGACGAAATTATCATTTGTTTTCCAAGGATGAATTATCCTTTTAATGTCGTTCAGCGAGTTTTCCAAAGAATGAGACCTAGTGCAATAACTTAATAAACGATCCTAGGTGTTAGTGAGATATGATAAGTGAAAAAATGTAAGGTAAGGCTGATCAGGGGAAGAAAAATGTAGCATAGACAGCTGGCAAGGAAATTAAAATGAGAGAAAGACGAAAGAGAAGAGGAAATGGAGAAAGAAGAGGAGGAAAAAGAGGAATAAGGAGAAATATAAGAGGATGGAACGTTGAAATTGAGGCCCATCCCTTGTAAATTCCGACGATACCCAACCTTCGATGTTTCCAAATACCTACACCTACCTACCCACCTGACCGACACACCGAAGATATTTGATTAAATTCAGCGGCTCTTTGAATATTCGTCTTCTGTCTCCCTTCCTCACCCCCGCTCAACATCAAACCCTCTCCCTCCCCTTCTCTGAACGACCCAAACCACAAAACCGTGGTCCTAACACACACACACTACTCTAAACTCAAAACACTAAACTACATTCTAACCCACTCCCTCCACAGAGAATCCTCTCATAAATCGTGTTATAGGGTTGCGGAGGAAGGGTTTCAAACCTTCGAAAACATCAGTAGAGGCTCTAAACCTAGGATTGAGGAAGGGTTTCGAACCTCCTAAAACATCAGTAGAGGCTGTAAACCTCGGAATGTCCGCCGTCCAAATAATGTTGACTCGAATATTTCGAATCAGTGAAGACCAGGTGGTATGAAGCGTGAACACCCCCAGAATTATTGTTGTTGTCAGTTGCGCAAATTGAGATCATCAGGCAAATATCTGGTTGATCAATCCGGAATAAGAGCAAAAATACAATGAAAATATCTGGTTAATTTATTTGTAAAAGAGCAAAATAGTGGTTCAAATCAAATCAAATAGAATTAATTCATAAAAAACAATTACATTACAAATTAGAATACTATAACAATTAAAACAACGAAGTTTCATGCATTGAATGATTTCTTAATAAGCAAAGATAATTCAATGAACAAATATACAATGAATAATGAGTTAAATTATAGTTTGGTTAGAATATTGTGTTTAGAAAGGAGGGATTTTTAAGAAAGTACATAGTTATCATAGAGCTACTTGAATTAATTCCTATAATCTTTATTGATTGATTGATTGATTCTTTATTGATTGTTTATCACAAATGATAATGTATTGCCAGGTCTTGCAAGACCCATTGCATACTAGCACTACATTATAATGGAAAAAATGAACAATTAACATATTCAGAACAAAAAATAAATATGTAGATGAGAGTACATAACTTTTAGAAACAAGGAGTACAAAAAACTTGATTGTTGATAGGAAATGACATTGGGTAATACGGCAAGACAGAATATCCGAAAAGATCTCTCTGTCGATAAAAGCCATAAGAATGAATAAATTGAATTGATTGTTTAATTATTATAGAAATAACTTGAAAACGTTTTTACATGAACACTTCTAGTTCAAAACCATTTTCAACACGATTTTCAAGTTTCCTTTTTCCAAAATCTTTTCAAAATTTTGAGAAAAGAACACTGAAAATGGCATGTGTGCTAAAACTAGTAGTGTTTATTTGAAGAAGTTTGAAAAATTTACTAGTTATTTCTCCAATAAACAAAGACTTGCTCCAACAATAGCAAAACGAATCTTGCTAGATTCTGTACTTCCTGTTCATATTCCAAATTTTCATGATTTCTGAGTGTAATTAGTCGAGTTGGTGTGAATTTGTGTACATTTTTAGCACTGTACGTTTGTAATCTTTCATCTAATCATTCTAATTTGTAAAATTTCAAGTCTTCATCATTCACTTTTCTATCAATTTCATTATGTTTCTGTTCAAAGACTATCCTTATTCTTATCACAGACCATCTTCCTCTGATAATTTTTATATCAAACTTTGAACATTCATCACTCACTCTTCGATAAATTTTATTCCTTTTCTGTTGACAGGCTATCCTCATCACCACACCTCAGACGATAAGGAGTCAGCGACCAACTAACGGTGACAAAGAGGTTGTTCTGAACATAGAAGACCCTGAGAAAACTCAATATTTGGAGCAAAATTTCAATACCAGTAAGTTCGAATAATACTCAACAGAAATTCACTTTTAACTGTCAGCATTGGTTGAATTAGAAAATTGATGTTATATAATGAGGAATGCTGTCAGTTTAAAGTGGATCTCACTATTTATTTATTTATTTATTTGTTTACATGAGTTTGTGGATTTGAGTGAAATTTTCAAATTTTTTTGCAATAATTGTGAAGGAAGAGTTTTGTTTGGATTCGTATTTGGAAATTGATCAATCTAATAAATTCAAAAATGTAGTAGATACATTTTTTGGAGTCGAAATTGTGTACGAATTATCATTTAAGTTACGTAAGTAGCATAACCTTTAGACTGTGTATACCAAATTAAGGTTTGAAGCAGTTTTGGGCAAATGCCTGTTGTTTTTACCTGAATTGTATTTGCATATATGAATAAATAAATAAATAAATAAAATAATTTTTACAAAGTAGCACTGATTGGGAGAGAAAAACTCAGGATACTCCTTGAACTATTTCTCTCTCAAATTTAGATAACATTTTAACTATAGTCAGCTTCTCTCCTATAGTGAGAGTGATTATTGAAAAATATAAGTGATTGCTGGATAAAATAGAATTGATTATTTCAAACGAGAATGAACAGTTAATATTACATCAATAAACCTGTATCAGCTACCGTCTATGGAAGGCATTGACAAGACAGTGGTTCGGCGACGTTGTTCACCTATTTTTCTCCACTGTCATTATAACGTGGACCTCACTATAATGTTGTAACTCTCGTCTTAGTCAATATTAGCAGGGACAATTAATAATCAAGAACGGTATCTTTACTCTATGATAATAATAATAAGCTGTGTTTCAGTGAGATACACTTCAAACTGTCAGAGTTATCCATAATCAATGGTTTCCATACAAAGATTGGTGACAATACTATGAGTGAATCCGACTATGGATAGCATGGTATGTCACTTTACCTTATCCTCTTTCATCCTCTGTACCTGTGCTGAATCAATAACTGAAATAACTTACTTCATGTAGAAATGATGAGCAAGCATTCCTATTTGGAACAATCTTATTGCTGTTTATAGAATGATACTGTAACTTACTCGATATGAAATACACTACTATTGAATAGTAGTTATAGATCCCCAATGGATTGAGTGTTTAGAATACCAGATACATCGTCGAAAATTGTATCAAGTCATCATTATAACATGGATAATATTCAAAATTTCTTGCTCATATATATTTTTGGACAGAACTTTCAACTTTAACTTTCCTCAGTAAGAAAAAAACCTTTTTTTCGGACATTTTATTATTTATCAAAATTTGGGAACAGAATAGTTTTGGGCTATGCCTGTTGTGCTATCCCGATCATATCCATTTATGATTTGCAATTATATCAACAAATAGATAGGTAAAATATCTTTCGGAGGAGACGATAAGTCGTCGGTCCCGACTACCTAAAGAGTAGTCGTCATCTCTCATCATTATTGCTCTCACTCATTACCCACGCACAAGCCTGAGAGAATCATTTATGTGGGCATCACCCTTAGTATTATTATTTGAATATTATTCTATATGAGTTGAATTGGATAAATTATGAACTGTGGGAGGTGATCTGTGACTTCCAAAGAGTATTATTCACCCAGAGAATAATCATCAATAGCCCTTCAAAATTGTC
Source organism: Nilaparvata lugens (assembly GCF_014356525.2). NCBI lineage: Eukaryota > Metazoa > Arthropoda > Insecta > Hemiptera > Delphacidae > Nilaparvata > Nilaparvata lugens. Next base: position 34,244,748 of record NC_052514.1, on the reverse strand, counting down.
TTCACAGTTTCCTGGAGAATTTTGTGTTCGTTGTGTATCTAGCTTTGTAATGAACAACTTTATACCATATGAATATGAACCTGAAAGGTTAGATTGACAAGGTCTAGATTCAATATTATGTTGATATGAATTTTTATATTCGAATTATATATTATATGGATATGAAACTGACAGGTTAGATTGACAATTCCTGGATTTAATATTATGTTGCTATGAATTTTAAAATTAATATAATATATTATTGAATATGAACCTGCCAGGTTAGATTGACAAGTCCTGGAATTGATTATGTTGATATGAATTTTGAAAGAATGAGCATGCTCACTAGATAATTCGCTGTTTTACTAGGATATGTTTATGCTCCATTTGATTCAATTATAACGGTACCAAGAAACTACTTCATCAGGTTTTACAATAGAATTAAATTTCTCAGCAACAACCTCATATTATGGAAAATCTTTCTTGTTAATAATCTACACAATTCTTATCAAGAGTTTGATCACTCATAATAAAAATTCTTCCGCAAATGGTAGGAACAATGTTTATATTTGAATTCTGTAGTAACAGTGATGAATTGTGTAGTAATTTTAATGCTTTGTAGAATACAAATTTGTGGTAACAGTGATGATGAAAGAGAGAAATTTGCATTTTTCAGGCTCCTACAACTTTGGTTACGAGCTTGGTCCAGATGGGCAGTTTCACCATGAGAACAGGGGACCAGATGGAGTTGTCTACGGATGCTACGGCTACATAGATCCTGATGGCAATCTACGAGTCACCCACTACCTCTCTGATGGATGGGGTTACCGGGTGGTGAAGCCCGGGGAAGACATAGAATTGTTCCTCCACCCCCATGAACACCATCAAGAACCTGAACAGAGCATCGATCATGAAAGCCATGGAGAACACCATGGAAATCATGGAGAACATCATGAGAATCATGGAGAGAGTCATGAACATCATCACGAACATCATGGTCAGATAACACCATGGAAGGATTTGTATTTCCCCAAAGGATGTGGAAATCTGATGGGTAACATCACACAGACTCCACAGTTTCCTGGAAATCCACCAGTAAATGTAGGCACATCTGGACAACCCTCGATGACTGGTACAGGAAGTTCAACAACCTCAAATCAACCTCAGAGACCAGGATCAGGACAAGGTGTTGCAGTGGGAAGCCCTGGGAGCTCAAGCACAACAGGACCTCAAGGATTGGTGACAGGAGTACGTCCTCAAAGACCAGATACAGGTGGAACTCCACAGCCACTCAGACCAAGTGGACAGTCACCAAGTCCAGGATCGAATTTGGGTGGATCCCAGGGTCCAAACCCTCAAGGATCTAGACCTCAAGGGGCAATACTGCCAGGTCAGAGTTCAACAAAACCTACGGGAATAGGTGGATCAGGACCTGGGGGTCCTGGAGGATTTGGAGGACCTCAAGGACAAGGAGGGCCACAAGGATCTGGTGGTCCTGGAGGATTTGGAGGTCCTCAAGGACCAGGAGGGCCACAAGGACCTGGTGGTCCTGGAGGATTTGGAGGACCTCAAGGACCAGGAGGGCCACAAGGACCTGGTGGTCCTGGAGGATTTGGAGGACCTCAAGGACCAGGAGGGCCACAAGGACCTGGTGGACCTCAAGGACCTGGAGGACCTCAAGGACCTGGAGGAACTCAAGGACCAGGAGGACCTCACGGACCTCAAGGACCAGGTGGACCTTTTGGTCAAGGTTCACAAGGACAAGGCGGGCCACAAAGACCCGGAGGACCTCAGGGATCTGGAGGACCTTTTAGACCTGGAGGAATAGGAGGGCTACAAGGGCTAGAAGGGCCTCAAGCACCAGAGGGGCCACAAGGACCAGGAGGACCTCAAGAAACAGGAGGCCAACAGGGACCGGGAGGACTACATGGACAAGGAGAGCCACAAGGGCCAGGAGCACCACAAGGACATGGAGGGCCACAAGGGCTGGGAGGGCCACAAGGACAAGAAGGGCTTCAAGGACCAGGAGGGCCACAAGGACCTGGAGGACCCCAGGGACCAGGAGGGCCACAAGCACCTGGAGGACCTCAGGGACCTGGAGGACCTTTGGGACATAGACCACAAGGACAAGGAGGACCACAAGGACCTGGAGGACCACATGGACCTGGAGGGTCTTCGGTTCATGGACCACAAGAACAAGGAGGACCACAAGGACCTGGAGGACCTTTAGGTCATGGACCACAGGGACAAGGAGGACCACAAGGGCCAGGAGGACCACAAGGACCTGGAGGACCACATGGTCCTGGGGGACCACATGGTCCTGGAGGACCACATGGTCCCGGAGGACCTTCGGGTCATGGACCACAAGGACCAGGAGGACCTTTCGGTCAAGGACCACAAGGACATGGAGAAACACAAGGACCTGGAGGACCCCAGGGACCAGAAGGACCACAAGGACCAGGAGGGTCACAGGAACCAGGAGGTTCACAAGGACCAGGAGGATTACAAGGACCAGGAGGTTCACAAGGACCAGGAGGGCCACAGGGACCAGGAGGACCACAAGGTCCAGGAGGACATTTTGGTAATGGACCACAAGGACCAGGAGGGTCAGAAGGGTCAGGAGGGCCATTTGGTCATGGTCCACAGGGAACAGGAGGACCACAAGGACCAGGAGGACCACAAGGACCTGGAGGGCCACTGGGACCAGGAGGACCACAAGGACCTGGAGGACTACAGGGACCAGGAGGACCTTTTGGTAATGGACCACAAGGACCAGCAGGGTCACATGGGTCAGGAGTGCCTTCTGGACATGGACCACAAGGACCAGGAGAGCCACAAGGACCAGGAGGGCCACAAGGACCAGGAGGGCCACAAGGACCAGGAGGGCAACAAGTACCACATCCTGATGTAACTGATAGGCCAAGTGTTCCTTCCCACACATACCTTCCTGGATCACAAGTTCCTCAACCTGGCTATCCAGGACAATCTGTCACTCCTCAACAACCAGTTCCAGGAGGTGGTTCTCCTCATCATCCCTCTGAACCAGGACAACATCCACAACCAGGACATGGAGGTGGTCCAGGAGAGATAAAGCCAGTTCCTCAGGGATCAACAAACGTAATAGGCACTCAACCAGGTTACCCAGGAGGTGCAGGTCCACAATATCATAAACCAGGTACGGTTCCCAGTGGAGTGATAGGAAGCAAGCCTCCATCAAGTTCATCAGTATACCCAGTCGACTCTTCACAGCCTGGGGCTTTTGGTGGTCATGGGAATCCCAGCTCATCTGGACAACCAGGAGCTCCATCATCCACACATCCCTCTGGCACTACAGGACATGGTACAAGTGGTGTACAACCAGGATATCCAGGTCAATTTCAAGGATACCAACCACAAAAACCGGGGAATACTGGTAGTGCTCCCGGTTACCCCGGCCAATCACAACCTGGTTACCCCACAGCTCATCAACCTGGTTATCCAAGTCAAACCCAACCAGGTTATCCAGGCCAGTCTCAACCTGGTTATCCCGGTCAAGTTCAACCAGGTTATCCAGGCCAGTCACAACCTGGTTATCCAAGTCAAACTCATCCAGGTCAACCTCAGAGGCCTGGTGGTAGTGAGAGGCCACCAAGGCCTGGTTATCCTAGTGGTAGTGAAACAGGACCCTCCCCATATCCTTCTGCTCCTGGACAACCAACTGGTTCATCCTGCTCGAATGGTCAAACATTTTCAAATGGTCAATGCATTCCAACAAGACCAGTGGGTACAGGTTCAGGATCCCCTGGAGGTCAGGGTTACCCTTCATACCCAGAAAATCAAAAGCCGGGGAGCTCCAATGGATTCCCTGGAACACCATACCTTCCTCCTCATCCTCAGTCTCCTAGTCACAGTTCTGGATCAAATCGACCACAAGTCACAACTGCTCCATCACAACCCACTTATGGTGGCTCCCCTGCAACATTGAGTCCAATATCATCCTCCACACCATCACATCCTAGCTATGCTACAGGAGTCACAAATGAACAACATCCCAGCTCTGGTTATCCCACGAATTCACAGAAGCCTAGCCCATCAGGTCAAACATTCAATCAAGTATCACAAACAAATCCACCATCCTATGTCCCTGGATCTCCAGGAAGTGAACAATACAAGCCTTGTGGTTCACAATCAGGGAGTCCAGGATCCTATGATAATTATAATCAGTGTAACTCTGCTGGGTCAGTGACAACATCAAGACCATCATATTCTACTCAACCTCCCTATAAACCTACACAAGTAGGTCCAGTTCACCAAGGATCAAGTCAACCAACTGGTTATCCCAGTAAGCCACAACCTCCTGTAACTAGACCACCTTATCAGGGTGGTGATACAGTAAGACCAGGATATGCCACTAGACCGACCACAGTACCCCCTTTCACAGGATTTACACAGAATCCCACCTCAGTCAGACCATCAGGTCAAAATGTATTCACTTCTACAACAAGATATCCTTCACAGTATCCTTCTAGACCAACTGGTTCAACTAAACCAACTGGTTCAGGTGTGACAGGGTATCCATCAAATGTTCCCAGCAATCAACTAACTTATCCAACTCATGGTGGTTCTCAACCTCCCAGCTCAGGTGGTACAAATCAACAGACAGGATATCCAGTCAGGCCTGGTGGTGGAGGGAATGGAGGATACCCAAGTTATCCCAATCAGCCAGGATATGTTCCTGGAGGTCAAACAAATAGACCAGGCAGCACACATTTCCAAATGACAACAAGTCCCTCAGGATACCCAGGTTATCCAAGTCAATCAACACAGCCACCCTATAGACCTGGTGGTAGTGGATATCCAGGTCAAACCTCATATCCTGGACAACAAACAAGTCAAAGACCTTCTCAAACTTTCAGGCCTGGATATCAAGGTCAAACATCTCAACCTGGGTGCTCAGGTTCTCAAACTGGATATCCGGGTTCTGGGTCTCAAACTGGTTGCTCTGGTTCAGGATCTCAAACTGGTTATCCTGGTTCAGGGGCTCAATCTGGTTATCCAGGTTCATCACAAACCACATATCCTGGCTCCGGATCACATCAAACTGCTCATCCTGGTTCAGGATCTCAAACAAATTATCCAAGTTCAGGATCTCAACCCAATCATCCTGGTTCGGGATCTCAATCCAATTATCCAGGTTCAGGATCACAAACGAATCATCCAAGTTCAGGATCTCAACCCAATTATCCTGGATCGGGATCTCAAACCAATTATCCAGGTTCAGGATCTCAAACTAATTATCCCAGCTCTGGAACATCTCAGACTGGATATCCACCATCAGGATCATCACCATACCCAGGATTCTCCACCCCACAACCAGGAAGACCAAGCACAAATGCTTATCCAACTTATTCTACAGGAAGTTCCCCTCCTTATCACCCAGTCATACCACTAGTTACCCAGGATCTAGACCTGGCTACCCAAGTCACTCTCAGGTTATCCCGGTCACCCACAGGTTATCCAAGCCAGACAGCAGGTTATCCAAGTCATTCAACAGGATATCCAGGTCAAGGATACCCAAGCCAGACAACTGGGTATCCAAGTCATTCAACAGGTTATCCCAGCCAGACAACTGGTTTCCCAAGTGGCTCACAGGATATCCGAGTCATTCTCAAGGTTACCCAAGTTATACTCCAGGTTACCCAGCTTCATCTACTAGACCAAGCTCCTCATATCCAAATACTGAAAGGCCTGTTACAACTGGCTACCCTGCTCAAACTTCTCCAACTTACAGACCTGGTCAAAGTCCCACTCTGAAACCCAGTCCTCCCAGCTATCAGACCAGTAAACCTGAATATGGCACTGTTACAACAGAATCAAGTACTTTCGGACATAGTGGTACTCAGCCTGGTAGCCCATCGAAACCTGAATCAGGCTCCATCGGTGAACCTTCTAAGCCAACTCATCACCAGGGTAGCCAACCTTCCAAACCTGTTAGTACAGGATCCACAACATCAGAAACTGCTCCTGTACATCCAGAAAGCATTTCTCAATCATCTGGTAGTGGTTATCCAAGTGGGCCTACTGCAACATCAAAACCTGATTCAATATACACTGGTCAACCAATAGTTGTTCCTGAAAGTGGAGGAACTTCCCAAGGTTCATCTCCTCATGGTCCTTCTTCTCAAGGTTCTTCTCCCCAAGGTCCAACTCATGGAGGTTCCTATCCCCAAGGTCCCACTTCTCAAGCTCATCCCAACAAGGTACTCCTCTTCAAAGTTCATCTTCCCAAGGTTCTTCAGGTCCAGGATGCAACTGTTCCCAACCTTCCCAACCCCCTCAACATTTGCCAACCCTCCCAACACATCCCAACCTGTTTATGTTGTTCCCTATCCTGTTCCCATTGTTCCCAGTCCCAGCATGTGTCCCTGTTACTTCGTTACCTCCGGGAACGGCACAAATCCACCTTCAGACCCCAACCAAGGTTCCCTTCCCCCAGGGTATGTGGTTGGATACATACCAGTTGTTTTCTACCCTTACTGTTCCGGTAATGGTGAAGACCAACAGCAAGCTATCAGGCCTTTCTTTCCCTCAGCTTTTGCTGTGCCTTATCAGTGTAGTCAGTGTAATTCAGGGGCGTTATCCAAGAGGGTAGTGAACAATGAGGCTCAGCAGCAGAGTTATTTCAGGGATGCTTTGAAGAACAGTCATTTATATGATGATAGGGTTAATGTGCAGTACCAGAAATCAGTGACAACAAAGAGGGGGATATTTGGAGATCGTATTGTTCCAAGGAGGAGGAGTGTTTCTCCTGTAGAATGAATAAAAGTTTCTAATGAGACTTGTCCACAAGTTATGTCATGCTTCCTGGCATTCATAACAGTTTAGAAGAGTTCAATAAACTTTTCATTGTAGAATCGACTCTCTCATCACTGATAAGTGAAAACTGAATTTCAATATATTAATTTCAGTCTCAGCCTCATCTGTATTCCAATTCCCAACTTCGTGAATTTGTAAATTTATGGAGTGAATTCATACTGAAATGTAAATACTGATATATTGTTCACTGGAATACTAAAATATCGTTTTCTAACTGATAATAATTATTTTTGATTCAACTATCATATTGTATGGGAATACTCTGAAGAGTACTAGGCCTATAGTAAATGGAACTTTGAAAATTGAAATTAATTCAAGTATGATGAAAATATGGTGTTGATAATATTGTTATCTATAATAATTAATCAAAAATAAGTGGAAAAAAAAATTATTCATTCATATTCTATGAAGAATATTCACCAAAAATTTGCCCTGGTATGACATAACTTCTTGGACAAAACCTCACTGGGAAAATTCACTATGAAAGGTTATTATAGTCTAAGTGAGAATATTTTGAGCGATTTATTCAACTGATTTGATATCACTTGTAATAAAATACTTAAGCTCTTGAATCCTGTAAGACGAGCTCATGTATTTTGATCGACAATGTATTCTGTATTGTGGCCTTATCCATGACATGACTCTCTACCAGTAACATGTTTTTTTATTCATCCCAATGTAATAAAATTTCAAGCTATTTTGACTACATGATGGAATTGAATGATGGAGAACGATGACGTTATGCCTATAATATTAATATTTTGTGACTAGACATTTGACTGGTGTCTACGTTTAAGGTAATGTATTATGTTCTAAGTGATGTAATTAATAAATTAATTTTGATAAGTAACTTTCAACTTGCATCATTAATTGTGTAATAACCTTTCCACTATCGTTTATAATAATCTTATTTCAACATTACCTCATGAAAATTATCTCAAATATCCAATGAAAGCTATATAAATAAAACTAAGGACCTCTACTGCAAATTTGATCGAAGAATTAATAACTGGAGGAAATTTGAAGAAAATTTGTGCCCAGACCGGGAATCAAACCCAGTACCTCTCTGATGCCGGCAGAGTTAGTTCTATTTATAATTAGCTTTTATTGGATATTTGAAATAATAATTATAAAGTGATATTATCTCAGCAGTTGGTTAAACCACAATTTTTATAAAATAGAGTAGTATTATAGTAGTAGTCCCATAGAAACTTATATGGCCACTGTACCGTTCACTGACTGTGATACTGATAATGTGGTAATCTGCCTTATTCTGGAACAAAGGGAGAAATGAGAGAATAAATAAGATAATTCGAACCCCAATTTATTAAAAAAGTGAATAAATATAACAAAATTAGATACAATAAATAATATAAGTAATATGAGTCTAAACTAGAGATGCTCTTAAAATCTTGGTAACTTTGACAAGAAGAAATATTTTAAGCTCCTTGAATAGATAGAATCACTTGGAAAATGGTACTTGTGTGTGATCCTATAAGAGTATCAAGTAGCCTGGCAAATGGATGGAAATTACTCGAATTCTTAGTGGATTATAAGCAAAGAACGATTCTTTGAAAAATTTACAATACAATAAAATTGTATTTCAATGATGATTTTGCTGAATAAAATTACTTCTATCATGATATCGAACATATAAAATATTTCGTGGTTTATTTACTTATTTTGACGAATGTGAACTTCAGTTTATATGACCTTATTCATTAATTTTTCAAGCGAAAATTTAACTTAATGCAAAAGCAGTAGCCTCTCATTACACGTTCTTAGACAACTCACAACGGCGGTTTGATGCCCACAAGATTCGGGTTATCATAGTTATACCCGGGCGCCCCGTATGCCCAGGGCGCCGCAGCTGCAGACCAAGGAGTCGCAGACGGCCACGGCTGAGCCGCAGGCGACCAGGGAGCCGCAGAAGGCCACGGCTGCGCCGCATTGACGGCCCAGGCCGCAGACGGGGCCGGCCAGGGTCTGGCCGTGTACGGCACTCCGTAGACTGGCGGAGGTCGAGCCAGCGTGTAGTAGGAAGTCGAGACCGGGATTACAGGCAGGTAGGTGGAGCTCACACTGTATGGTCGCGTGGAAGGATATGGGTTGACTGCAGGGGTTGTGTAGCCCGCCGTTGGTTGATAGTTGGAGTAGGCTGAGCTGGCGCTGTACACTCCTGGGGAAAAAGAAAAACCAGGTTCAAGAAAAGGTGATATAAAAAATAATATTTTCTTGTCAGATAGCCACGAAAGCAGTAGACATTGGGCCATATGAATAAAGTTGAGCATTTCCTCATACTTCTAAAATATGGAGCATTTGCTTCATTTTCTATGAATAAACGTGAGCAAAACCTCCTGCTCATGCTCATCAAAAAAAAATAGTTTGAGCATTTGTTCAAAAGTAAAAGCTTCTGCTCAAAATTGTATGAATAAACTAGAGTATTTGCTCAACTTTTGAAGCAAATGCTTCAAAAAAAAGGTGAGTCTAGTCTAGAGCAGCTTATCACCTTTTGCTCATAGTAGAATGGCTCAACTAATTCGTATGAGGGAGAGGAAACTATACCAGATACTATCACAACCAATAGTGTAGAACTATAAAACTCTTTTAGATTCAACCATGATATATATCACCATTATTCCTACAAAAGAATAAATACAAAAGCTACCTGTTATAAAGATAGCCATCACAAAATAGGAAATAGGCATTTAAGAATATGAGAGTGTAGACGATTATAAGAATGATATTATAAGAATATGCTGAAGATTATTATAGAGATGACATTTTTTCACGCTATTATTTCAAAAATTCTAACCTATTTGCGTATTCAGCGCTTCCGTGAGCTAAAAATACAAATTAAGTTTACAAAAGCGAATCAGCTGATGAAAAATCTTTAAAATACGTGAGCATTTGCTCCAGAGTTCAAGAGCATAAGGTAAGAGTATAAGGTAAAGCTTATCCATATAAAAATGAGCAAATGCTTCTGATTCTACCTTTTGCATTTTAAAAGCATTGAGCATAAGGTAGAGCATTTTCTTGGTTTTATTCATATGGGCCAATGTCACCAAATGTACAGTAAGAATACATAAACAATACTCGTCTATTACGTGATACATAATATTCATAATACTGTATTCTCCAACAAGTAGGTAAAAAATCTAGTGTGGCGCACTCACACAACTTTCCTTGCCGTTATGAAAATTTATCTCCTGACGCTAGAAGTGTTCCCGCGCATAAAATTCTACTATCAAAAGTTCCAAGACAGCTGGTGACAAGACAATAACGCTGGAGACATGCGAGGTCTGCTATCTCTTCATATTGAATGATTTAATAGAATCAACAGTTGCCAATTGGATAATCACATTTTCTCGATTTTCGAGCTTATTTTTATTTTAGGTGAAAATGTTACTAAACATTAATTGTAGAGATTCTCATGCTCAATCTTCCACTCAAAATATTTTGTTTACATTGTATCTGAATCCTGATAATTGAGATCTAAGATCAAACTAGCATAGATGGGGCGGAGCTCCTGAAATTTTTACAGATATCGACTTGTGGCAGTTGATAGAGCTACTATACCTGATCGATGACTATTTCAGGTATAACTTTAATCAGAATCGTTGGAGCCATTTTCGGAAAAATCGCGAAAAACCCTGTTTTTGACAACATTTCGCCATTTTAGCGGCCATCTTGAATCGCATTTGATCGAAATTGTTCGTGTCGGATCCTTATATTGTAAGGACCTTACGTTCCAAATTTCAAGTCATTCCTTTAATTGGGAGATGAGATATCTGTACACAGACGCACATACACTCATATACACACACACACATCACACCACACACACACACACACACACACACACACACACCCACACACACACACACACACACCCACACACACACACATACAGACCAATACCAAAAACCACTTTTCTGGACTCAGGGACCTTGAAACGTACAGAAATTTAGAAATTGGGGTACCTTAAATTTTTTCGGAAAGCAATACTTCCTTACCTATGGTAATAGGGCAAGGAAAGTAAAAAAATCATGCATGAGCCGAAAAACAGAATCTGGAAAATGCCATTAAAACACGTTGACTTGCATGTAGCTGCTCACACTGAACGCAACCAGCAAGTGCACGCGTTCAGTGTGAGTGTTCCTATTGCTCTTCCCAGAATTTGTTTCTTATCTGCACACTTGGTCGTGCAACCAAGCGTTCACTTGCAGATAAACACATCCAATGTGATCACACACTAAGTATGAACTTGCGCGCTGGCCGATATTCATGTTGAAGATGATTGGTATCTACAGTTAATCAATTGCTATAAAAAGTGGATAAAATTTTCAGTTGAAGATATGTCTAAATTGGAGAGTCTTTTTTGAATTGTAAAAATTATATTGTATTGAAGAAAGCTGGAAAATTCAGTTGAAATGAAGCTAAAATAAGGTGGTCAATGACTAGTACATAGGCTCATAGACGAACTTGCACAGCAACAGACAGACGTATGCAGACAAGGAGAGAAAGAATCAATTGTCTGTATGCAGACGTGAGCAGACGTGTGCGTTGCAAACACCTGGGGAGGGAATCTTCCTCCGTCGATCTGCATACGTCCGTCTGCTGCTGTGTGCGTTCGCCTTGTGATGAAGAAGTTCACAATATTACTGTCTATAGTCAGCCACACAAAAATAGTGCGATGGAAATTGGAACTGCCGAATACACTTTGCTTGATTGTTGAGTAGGCTCGATTATCACTAATATAGCTGTAGCAAGCAGTGGGTTAACTCTTGAGCATTTGTCTCTTCTGAATTCATTCAAGGCTGTGAGGAATACTAAGTCAGCTGAGAGATGTAGGTTCATAAAGTTATTGGGTATTTAGGTGAAAAAATATCCATGGATTCAAATGTGATACTTTTTATCGTTTTGATTGGAAATGAATTATAAATAAACTTCTAAATCTCTATGATCACACTGAAGAGGACAGCAAAGGCATCGAAACATGATCGTGTTCTTCTCAAAATAAATTCCATTCTATTTGACAATATCGTTGTTTCTCTATTTCTTATAAAGAAATATTCTTCTTCAGAAATCAATGAACAACATTGCTAAACTTATTTTTCATTAATAATTTTATAATTATGGTTGCGCAAAATAGGTGTCATCGATTCTTTCTCGAAACACAATCTAAGACAGTCTTATTTTTGAGAAAATTATTATATTTTCAATAATGATTATTATTGGGAAACTGACCTGCTGTGTTGGTTGTATCCAGTTCGGGAACGATCGCCAGCGTCTCTGCAGGAGGAGCCTCCCCATTGGTCGATCTCAACAGCAGGATACTGATCAACACTAAATCCTACAAAACAAATTTGGAAAATCATAAAACATTCATTCACTCCAATGCATTCCAGTATTTATCCTAACGATTGCAATAATTTAAATGAATGTATGAAAGAAGTATGCGAATAGTGGATTAGGAGAACACTATGAAAACAAGATGAAAATTACGTGAACACAAAAATACTGTGATTGAGCCAGTGAGAATTGAATGGAACATTACATCCATAAAATCAATTCACTTATGTGCTACTTCATTCAAATTGATAAAAACAATATGAAACTTGTAGTACCCTTTATTAGAAACTTTAAAATATTTTGACGACTAGTTTCGACTACAGTAACTATATTACACATATTACCTGGATAATATAGTTACTGAAGTTTTCGACCATGGAAATTATTTTCATTGAAAATGACCAATGGTCGATAATAGTCGTTAAAATATTTAAAAGTTTTTATTAAAGGCTACTACAAGTTTTATATTGTTTTCATTAACATTACATCCATACATTCTATATTCATTCATTCATTATTACATTCTATATTCACTGGAGTGAGCTTGAGAGTTTAAAAATATCAAAAAACATTCATTTTTGAGTTTCTTTTCAATATTCTATTTGTCAAGCTAAAAAAGCGTTGATAATTCAAACTGAACGTGAACAATGCCTAAATAATCTTACTTGTCAAGTGGTAGCTTGATACTCAACTTACTATCACTCAAAATTCCTATTTCCATTCACTAGTTAAGTTCTTCAAGTTCACTCCATATCTTCCCATTCATAATGTTATCTTTAGTTCACTGAGGAAACAAATTGTCTTCCAAATATATCTCTCTGATAAATTTTCCACATTTTCTATGTTTGTGGCTTGAGAGAAGAAGTTCACTGAACAAAAATATTATATATTTTGATATAGGCTATCAAAAATATAAATCAATATTATTTCAAACGAATGAACTATGCAAAATTATTCAATTTTGACTTATCTAGATAAAGGTATTGTAGGCGGAAAATGTCGAGATATCCATATCAAAGTAGGCTATTTGTACAATATATAAGTGAATCGCTAACCGCAGAAAGGCAACATGTCATGTTTTCATAATTCTACAGGAGAGACAAAAAACTTAATAAAACCTAAACCAAAACCCGCAGTAAACGATGTATTCAGAACATAGCTATTACAATGATTTCAGTTGGACATGTTTCCTTTCTACAGTAAACTATGTATCTTACATGAAATAGTTGATTTATTGGAAAAAAATTTTTTGAAAAAGTTGGAAATGTTTCCTTTCTGCGATTAGCGATTCAAGTGGAAAGGTGCAAGTTGATTTAATTAGAGAATATTGAGTAGGCCTAGCCCTTGAAGATTCCATACGTTATAAATCAATGTTCATATTTGACCATTGATCATCAATGACGATATTCTCATGGAAAGAAGAAGTATCGTGCTTCAAATCGAATAAAACTGCAACAAACTTCCATTGCTATAAGCTCAATGTAATGATTCATAGTGAACGACCACCGCTGGATTTTGGCTTTGCTAGAAAAGATAATCCAGACACTCTAAACCGAATTACATGTGATTTATACGAGATCAAAGAATAGCAACCCAATATTCAGTGCAGGTTTTATTGAACTGCATTCACACAAATGTTGTCAACAACATTTTCTCTCGTCCTTATAAATTCTACCAGATTGGACTGATTTGCAATCAGAATTCAGGGATGGAATAGAAAGGGCTACAAGCCTGTTTTTCAATTTCGAAACATTCTATGATTATATGTTTTATCATTGTTCAATGGATAAATAGAATAAACTGAAACTGCAGAGACACATGTGTTTTTCAAGTTATGTTCAATCATAGAGAAACAATAGCATAAGTAGATATCCCATGGTATAGGACGTTTATGTCGCAACTTTTACTGTTAATTCAAGCCGATAGTTCATGTAATTCTTTCCCGTGAAGCTGTGTGACGCTGCTAGTCTCTCATATTGTGCCGTTCATAAACTCTCACCCTAACAAAACAGTAAAATTCGACAATAATCAACAGTAATAGCTTGAGATAACAGTAAAAGTTGCGATATAAACGTCCTATACCATGGGATATCTACTTACGCTATTGTTTCTCTATGGTTCAATCTGAACCATATATTTTATTTATAAGGACGGAAAAAATATTTTGTTGACAATTTTGGTTTAAACGAAGCTCTTGTATTCAGGAACAATATTATTGAGTAGAAAATGTTGGAATTGATTGTAGTGTTATCTCGCGGCTTTTTATAATAACTCAAAAATCACTGCTCTGAAGTTCATTGCAAGATAGAGTATTGGATATTGGCTAATGAAATATTGGGCTTAGAATAGGAATAAAAGTAAAAATCCAAAGCTGGGTTTACACCAAAGTTATAAACAGAATGTTAATAACTTAATCCTTATAGATTCTATTAGATTGAACGGAACTTGACAAACACATATGTTCATCATTTGTATGATAAGTTATGTTCAATCTAATAAAATCTATAAGGATTAAGTTATTAACATTTTGTTAATAACTTTGGTGTAAACCCAGCTTAAGTAGCCTACCCTTCTGTAAAATTGAGTAGACACCCCTAGTCTGCATAAAAAAAGTTGCCGTAACGAAAAAAGACAGTAGGCCTATCAGGCTTGTATACATCACTGACTCGTGCAGCTAAACAGATAAGGACTCCAAGGCCTAACTCAACATTTTTTCGCAAATCGATTCTTTTTTTGGAAGGTAAATTCTTAAACAGGCTGCAAGGGGAAATATCACTTATAGGATCACCACATCTGTTTAAACGTAGATTAAAAATTAATCTAATTGCTATGCCCGAACAAGATGTCGAGAGCATGTACATCATTATTGTGTAGTATATCTATTGTTTTTTTTCCTTTTTTTTAGTTTCTCATAATTATAGTGTGATAGACTTCACTTTCATGGCTATTGTACCGTCGCTGTAACTTAAGATCATTTTTCAAGTACTTCCATCATAATATTATATGTTCTTAATGCTTTGATAATATTATTGTCTT
>NC_052514.1:34196747-34229423 GCF_014356525.2 Nilaparvata lugens | reverse complement strand
TCAAGTGTATTCAATTAATTCAATCTGTTGGAATAAGGAGTCGAGACTGATAGTGAAAATCATATTGACTTAGAATCAGTGTTGTTAAAGACGGTAAGACACAGTCTAATGGAGGTCTTGAAATATTAATTTTGTTAAATGGTACCAATTGGATAGGCATAACGTTTTAACATGATAAATTGAACTTATACAATGGGCTACTTTAGAAGTTGAAAAGATACGAATTGCATCCGAAACCAAAACTGAATATTTCTCATATAAAAGTGCTGCCTGATTGGGAATCTAGGATACGAATCAATTTTTAATGGTCTATGATAATCATGAAATTATAAAAGTTTAGTTAGCTTAGTTTAATCATAGACAATAAGATACAATTCAGGTGTAAACAACCGGCATTCACCCAAAACTGCTTTCAACCTTGACAACAAATAATTGAAATAATCATTCCAGAGATTATGATGTAGAGCAGGGCTCTTCAACCTACGGCCCGCGGGATAGATTT
Organism: Nilaparvata lugens; assembly: GCF_014356525.2. Lineage (NCBI taxonomy): Eukaryota > Metazoa > Arthropoda > Insecta > Hemiptera > Delphacidae > Nilaparvata > Nilaparvata lugens. The sequence goes on along the minus strand of NC_052514.1, from coordinate 34,228,921 downwards.
TGTCCGGCCCGCCGAGAGTTATTGCAACAGATTTTTTTAAATATATATTTTTACACATTTTTGACAACAGTACTCTTCTCTTACTAGACACTCCATTTCTCATTGTAAAATTAATTAGCTGTAAACAAGCAGAGATCAACCATTTCGAGACATTAGCAAAAGGTCTGCATGGACTGTACATGTCCCTGTTTGAACGCTACAAACAAGGTAACCTACTTCCATTTTACAGTTCTCTCCCAGAAAAAGACTTTAGAAATATAAAAGATCATGCTCGAGGATTTTCTCTTTTTGGATCTACCTACAAGTGTGAGCAGACATTTTCAAAAATGAAGATTGTTAAATCCAAATACTTCCTTGTCAGATGAACATTTGAAATCAATTCTAATGATCGAAACCACAAAGTTTGATCCTAAATGGGCGGACATTTCAAGTGGAAAACAATTTCTCACTAAAAATGAGTATTCTCTTTCAGCATGGTAACTTTATGTAAATTCATGCATTATCAAGTTTTCATATGAGCTTTTTAAACTCAATAAATTGGCCTTGTATTGAAATGAACTGACTTGGTTTGTTTCTTCCTACTTAAACATACTTAAAACTCCTCATATCATTTTAATGGAAATATAACTAGTAGTTCTGTGAACAGTAGACCTAGCTCAGTTATAAACCACAGCCTCCTCTAATACTGTCAGTCAGAGTAAATTATTATGTCCTGTTCTGTCGTATCGGCGGGATATTGGTGTGTAAACAACTAATGACTTTTTGGGTTGGTGTACCGACAATGCTAATAATTTGTTGTGAGCAACTATGCTACTATCATTAAAAGCTTACCGAATTGAAACCAGGAAAAGTCGGGAGAAAATACTATGCTATTTCGAGTTATCAATTGCATGCCTCATTGAATGCAATTAAAAGTCCACACGACAGCTGATTTTTCATCAAGTTACATTGAGATATTAATTGCATGCGTCATTGCATGCAATTAATAATCCACTCCACAGCTGATTTATAATCAATAATTCTATAGTCTGATTTGAAAGGTAATATTGGCGTTCGAAGGAGACTCCTTTCCTTTTATATTATCCCAAAAAACCTTATACATACGTCGACGCGAAATATTCAAAAAGGAACATACCTGTCAAATTTCATGAAAATCTATTGCTGTGTTTCGCTGTAAATGCGGAAAATTTAAACATAGATATAAACATATTAACATAAAGAGGAATGCAAAACCGTCGACTTGAATCTTAGACCTCACTTCGCTCGGTCAATAATTTTATACCCCCCAAATCCCACGTCGTGTGTGTCCCCACAAGTCAGATTCCACGTACATCCTTGTTATTGGCCCTCTAAGCCTCCCAAGAATTAACAATGTGGCTCTTGGATAAAAAAGGTTGGAGACCCCTGATGTAGAGTTTATGATTTGACTTATACACAAATTTGAGTCCAAAACATGTATCAACAAGAAATTTGAATTTATCTGATTAATTACAGTATTTACTTCCAAAAACATAACCATTTAAAGTTTTGAATCTGTGGATCTGGCTTGAATCAATAGAAAAAAGTTCTTTGAAAGTACTGTATATCTGAATTTGAAAGTTAGAGTTATTCTGTACAATCTATAAAATATTAAAAATAATCAAGAACATTTTAAATGTAGAAGTAATATTAATCATAACTAAATAATATCTCACAACTATGTTCAACATCATAATCAATCATATCACGGGGTTTTAGATAGAGTTTCAACCTTCTTTAACCTCAAAATTGTTCCAGCAATCAGTTTTTTACTCAAATATGTGTAAAGCCAGTTCGCCTCCATGGTGCACATTGGGTTACGCCATAGCCTCCTCTGTATTAGAGGAGGCTATGGTTACGCTAAATGCCTAGCATATAATGGCGGTCAGACAAGCTAATGTTCTCCTGAACAAAAACTACACAACATCTTGAAGATATTGAAAAATATAGTATATATTATATGGACATTTGAACTCATGAGCTTTATAATATGTGTTGTGTATCTGCCATACGCTAAATAAATAAATCACGGGGTTTTCCTGTCATTGACCTAATTGTGCTCCATCCAATGAAACATTTCCATTCAGAACTATCTTGAATATTTTCGAAAGAATAGTGATCTTCTCATTCCTAGAGATCTTTTCGTTCAGAGATGCTCTGAATGCCGTTCGGATTCTGAATTTTTCGGAGAAAGTTGTTTTCAGGTATAACATTTAGAGTGAGAGAGAGATAGAGCGGGTGTGAGTGAGTGAGCTGTGGGGAGACGCCTACTATAACAGGTCGCCAAGGAATAAAAGAACAATAAAAAAGAGAAGAAGTGATGGGTATCTTCCTTCTCAGCTTCTCAGTGCTCTGAAGGTCGCTTTTAACGTCATAATTTACTCTCACTATCATTCCCTCTCTCTCTAAGGAGACCGTCACTACCTCTTACTTACCACATACCACTCTAAATTAATTATCTCCTTCACGTTTTTGTCTCTTTTTATCTAACATTAATTTCATTGTTCCATTTTCTACCCAATAACAGTTGAATTAGTTGTTCTGCCTCTACTTCCTGCTTCTTGATAACACATTTTTTAGAGATTCGTAGTTCCGTAGGATAAGATGTTTTGTGATACTAGACTCATTCAAATTATCAGTTTCTTGTTCCAAAATCCAAATTTTTTGAAAATCTCAGGTTTTGGGTTCAGATAACGTTATGGAACTGATATGGTCTCTCACGACTATTATTTTTTCTTACTATTCTTCCATTCGGAAATCCACGCATAAAATTGTTATCTCAGGTATAGATAACAATAATAATAGATTATGATGCCATCTCAGGTATAGATAACAATAATAATAGATTATGATGCCATGATCAGAGATGCGAATTATAAATCACCAGTATTTGATTTTTTAAGGATTTTAGAGATAATCAAATTGAAAGTCAACGATCTACAATATTCACTTTGAACAATTAATTACGACATAGCAGTCAGGTATGCCCAGAGAGAATAGAATAGACTATTCTATTAGTCATAGGTTATATTCTATTCTCTCTGGGTATGCCTGACTGCTATGTCGTAATTAATTGTTCAAAGTGAATATTTAACAAGCAGTTCGTAATGGAATCAAACATTGAAGAGGATCTACAATAGTATAGAAGAATGATGGATTTGAAATACTTTGCGAAATTGTTGTTGAATTCACCGGGAATAGATTTGTGTTTGAATTTAGAATAATTAATTTTGTTTTTGTAATATAACTTTCAGAGGAAAGTTCCTGGATTCTGTGCAGTAAGCTTATTCGGAAGAAAGTTATATTTGATATTATTTAATCTAGATCACTGAATAGATTTCAAGTGGAAGAATGAGAAAATGATTGATGGAAAGCTGAAATGGAAATGAGAAGTTTCAGATTGGAGAAAAAGGAACATATTGAAGAGGAATCAGGCTTCAACTTAGATGAATGGAAAAAATTCGGTCTCGCAGTAATGGATCCCTGAATTATCTCTCATATCCAGGAATCTTAATTCATCGATTTGACTTTGATAAGATATCACAAAGAAAAGATCTTGAACATTCAAATCAATCACGTAGACCAACTGTTCTTGAAAAAAAATATTACAAGATTGCCATTGTGTGAACGTTCACAATATTAATATGTATATTTGTTAATCTATTCTATTGCTGTAGGCCTACTGATCAATGATTAGACTATACCATTGCACAAAGCCGCTTTCAAAAAGAGATAATAAGATTAAGATTTCTCACTGATACCAATAACTCTTTGAATTCAGTAATTGTAATATTTATCACTGATAGTAATATTTACGGATTTAATTTTTCAACAAAGAATAATAGATAATGACATGTCCAATAATTATGACAGTCATCCATTTATTTACATTTTTATACAATCCTATCTATATTCTTTGTGTATATATTCGTATCGACACACGTAGGTATTATTGTCGTACAACGGTACAACAATATTGTTCAAGGCAATGTGACATCACCCATACTATAATGTTCAAGAAAATTTCATACAATTGTTGATCTGCTAATCTTTTGTATTGATTGAACAAGTAATTTCGTGTAGCCTACCTAACAAGTAATAAGCTTCCGCAAACGTAATATGTATAAAAGCATAAACATCACATTTGTATTCTCGACATGCTCAATAATAATTTTCGATTCACTTATCATTGATATATTGAACACCAATATTCAAACATATAGATAATAATATTGAGGTAATGGGTAAACCGTAGGAATATCTTGCAAGTTTCCGCAAGCATATTGTCTATCACATCCGGATACCATACTCTTGTAATATTTTCCACTTGACTGGTTCACCTGATATTATTCTTGATATTTGCATAATTTGATAGGGGTACATTGACTCGGCATAACTAGGCACGTGTGTAAGCCAATGTCATCCGTGCCCCCATGTTTATGATCACAACACAAGATGACGTCACACGGATGTGCCTGATAAACTACACCAATTTATTAGAATGCAGAATAAAATTTATATTTACTCCTCTATTGGAGTGTTTTAATCATAATATTTCATTCTTGTCCTTGAAATTTGAATGTAAAAGTAGCAGCTTATCAAGAGAATTACTATGGTCTACTTTAATTCTGTGAAGAATGAATGTTATTATATCTTGATAATCTCATAATATTGATAAATAATAATTTTTCATAAAAATATTAAAATTTATTGTCGTGCTACTTTACATCATCAGATTTTTCAAAGACATAACAAGATAAATAAAATAGAATACGATGGGAGATCAGGGATGATGTAATAAATAATATGGTTTATAGAGAATGGAGAAGATTGATTGAAGACAGAGAGGCTTCAAGGAATGTTGTGGAGAAAGGCAAAGCCTACCCTGAGCTGTGGAGCTAAAAAAAATAAAAAATAAAAATTAAATTTCAGTCAACATTGTTGCGAATGAAATGTATAAAGAAACCAGTTCATTAATGAAAAATTTTCTTATTAGTAAGAGTTGTAAAACTTGTAGAATTGTAAGAGAACAAATTAATCATCGACAAATTTTACATTACGATAATGTATTTCTGAATTTTGTTTCATCCTCTGGATAATATAATAGGGAGACTTGAAAAAACACAACATGGTGGATTTTGGGAGAACTAACCGAAAACTATTTTTTTGTATAAGAGAAATATTCTTCATGGATGCAGTGAAATCTAGAAACAACTTAATCTAAAACTAAAATTAAATTCATTATTTATGTTACTCTGATGAAACTTGGATCTCATCTTTACAGAACATTCTCTATCATACCGCCTTGTGAAAAAAAATGAAAAAGGTGAATCAGGAAAATCCACTGCGCTAAAGGTTAACCTGGAAATTTTAATAATTCTCCAGGAATCTGACTTTTTTCATTATTCCACACGTTGGAATTGTTTACTGGAACAGAGATAGTTCAAAAGTTCACCTCCAATTCATATTCTTCTCTCGAACCGGACTGTAGAACCTTTGATTATGGATTCCTCATGGATACTATGGATTTCCTTAACGTATCAAAGATAGAACTGAAACATTTAATCGTGTGATGAATAGGGAATCGGCTGGCTGAGGATTGACATTTATTGTTGCGCTTTGAGATAATATGTAATAGGAAGGGTGAAGCGGTCACGAGTTTGCAGGATTGCAGTATCATTATCCGCTTAAGGCCAGGAGAAAAATATTGAAGTGAATGAACTTTGCTACAAAAAATGGAATTGCTATGTGGATAAATCACAAGAGTTCTTTCATTCTTTATTGATTTAAACTATTTTTTAAAATGTTCTCCAACAGAGAGAATAGAATAGGAGTTCGGTCATATTCTCTATGGTTTACAGTGTAGCAGATCGACTCTTTTGATGTTTGAAATGGAATATTTCGTTTCGGGTAGCTAAGCTTTGGATACAGTGACAGGCAAATTATACAAAAGCTTGTAATAATTCAGGGGTGCCCACACCTGTCACCACCCTTCCCCTTGAATTGGAATCAAACAAAAAAATATTTGCTAAAATGATTTGATTCTTTCAATCCCCGCTGTTTGTAATGTAACATTTTCAGCTTCAATACTATCATAAAAATTATATATTTGTTTGCTTTTTAGAGTGAATTTGTGTTTAGAAATAAGTTTTCCCTATTTTAAAATTCATGAAATAAAAACTTAGGAAGTAGAAGTGTGATTTTTCAGTGTGAAATCTTGAAGAACCCAATATGTAACCTACTAGCAGTTAATTCGTGCTCCGCAATGGTCTATTTTAAAACTAGACAAACTGAAAACTTGACGTAATGAAATTTGGAGGAATTGAAAATAGGCCTATAAGAGTCCTCGGCGTCACTATTGCCCATTTTTCAATTATTAAATGATATTTTTGACGCTACTATTGCTAATATTCCAATTGCTAAACGGCATGATCTTTTAAAAAGTAAGTTTTTGTGACGCACTCAATAGAAGCTTCATTGTATATCAATCATTCTCATTCTTCTATCATGAATTTAACAGTGATGATGATTGTTTATATATAATTAAGTGAGCGTTGATAAAAAATATGGGCGGAGGGGAGTTAACTATAAACTATCAATATTTCTTCCGAACCGGAACTACTTTCTCTATACGTGAAAACCCGCTCCTGATCTAATGATGATGCTAATGAATTAGGAACTGTTTCTGTGAGATTTTTCAAGACTTTTAACACTGTTTTGTCCAAACCGAGAGGTGCATTGAAGGGAGAGATTGATGTTTCTCGGACAGGAGGATTGTAGAATGGAGGTGGGCAAGCTCTTGGATATTGATACTCATATGCATGACACGGATGAATCCATGGATATGTGCAACGTTCTATACAGCAGAAATTTCTTCCAAAATGTCCATCTGTAGATAAGGCGGAAGTAATTATAAAAATATTCACCTGTAAAAATACACATGAATTACAAAAACAATAACATAATCTGATATTAAATTGTATTTTGGGACTAGCAATGTTGAAGACTTGCATTGTGGCGGGATTACTTGGTTGCAGTTGGAATGACTGAGTTGAGAGGATATAAGTTTTCGAAATTTGCAACTGTCACTGGTATTTCTCCCTTGAAGCAACCTTCTTCACTTGATATTATGTACCAGATTATGATATGGTAGAAGTGATGAAGTTTTGCTATAATTTGAGTCTGAATATTTATGTTTAGGGATTCTCCTTCTAGATAGCAGAGGATGCTTCTAATAGAATATAATGTTGATCTATTTATCTATTATATAAAATTAAAGAGTATTATATGAGTCTCTCATGTTAATGATGCGAAGTTCTTATCCATCCAAGAGAATTATATCGTATATTGAAAAATTATAAATTAAGAAGTATATAGTATAAACTTTTTATATTATAAAGAATTTTATATAATTATTGATATTATTCAATAAATGTCAAAATTAAAATTCATCATGAAGGGCTGACAAAAAATTGTCAAATGGAAATGATACAATGATTATTATTGAAAAATAAATACTGATATTGATTTTGAACTCAGTGTAATATGGAATTGTTCACTGGAATAAAAAATCTAAATATATATTCTTATTATCATTATCTTTTTCACGCAATTGCGGATAGCTTATGCGAAGAGGGGCAAGATTTTTGCAACCTCTTGGCATTATTTTCTATTATTGATAAAGTTTTTTACCAAGTATGTTGAGGCGTTTGGCGTACTATGCGAGCTGTATCAAGCAGAACAGACTTCTGCATTTTCCCTACCAGAGTCTCTGAGACATCAATAACCTTACAGCTCGATTGGGATTATTCTGACATTCTTGAGCCCATACAAATCTTTGAGCTCAAATATTATTATTATTTGTTTATTATTATTATTATTTCGTCTGGTTTATAATTTTTTGAAATCATCCACTGAAAAGGAATTTTCTTTTTTTTGTTTGTAAGATTTCTTTTCATAAGTGTATTTTTAATTTTTTTGACGTGACAACGTCTTATAAATTGGTTTGCCGGGTGACACTTCAAGAAACTGCATTACGTTCCCACGTTATGCGCTCACAATGAGAGCGAGTGAGAGCGTTCGTTTCGGTTTACGGTCATCTGGAAAGAGCACGAATAGGAGCAGTGGCGAGTAGCCTTGCTCCTTCACCTGGAGAGAGAGTGAAACGGAGCAGTCAACCTGCGCAGGTGCCGCAAGCAATCTCCTGCGACTGCGCCTGCTTAGGTGAATAAGTGAATAGATTATATTGTAGTAATCACAATAATGCATAATCACATAATCATGCATAATTGAATAGGTTATGTTGTAGTAATCACAATGTTGTGGTTCAGTGCGAGATTCTTTGTATAAATTAATGTTTTAAAGATAATTCTTTGTATAAATAAATGTTTTAAATTGTTACTATTATTTCATCCTTCTTCCTACTATACGAATGAATATTCACATTAAAATTATTTTACCACTCAAAGTTGTTGTCACGTAACACTTTCGCCCGTATACCGACTTTACAGGCAACCATGCAATTTTTTTTGTTTTTTTTTCTATAATAAACTCCCTTCTTCTGGGGGTACCAGGACGAAGGAAAAAGGGGAAAAAAGGAAAGGAAGGAATTTATTATTATGAACGATTATACAGGTTATACTATTGAATGATTGATGAAAATTCATGTAGCATATATGTGAAATTACATATAACGAGTCCACCTATTTTAAAGGAAAGTTCACCATTCACTCCCAAAAATTCTCAACCAAATAATTATAGCTCATGCTTTCATAGCTAAATACAAATCGCAGTAGGTCCAATGCAGGAAGGACTCATATTATATACAGTACTGTAGCTAAGAAGCGAATTGGGCATGTTTGAATTGTTATCGAAATAGAATTTTTGTTTAAAGCAACTTGATGATAAAAAGTTTTTTCATTGTAAGGTAAGAACTATTCTCTTACTCATCTCTGACGTGATGTATACGTCTACTAGTTCCACCAATAGCAAAATTTCTATGCAAATTAAGTAAGACGGAAGTGCTCAGCAAAAGTTTCGAGAAGAGAGACTACTTCCCCTTTTATTCCTTACTGTAAATACCTTGTTCTAAAAGTTACCATTCTTCTAGTGAGATTCTTATTTGTTAGATTTATGTATTTTAAATGTTAGCCTATACCTGAGGCAATATCATTTGTTATATTTGTAAATTATTCTATAAATTGATTGCTTCCATAAATCTAAATGTTATTATTCATTTTTGATTGGTGAAGGAGATAATTAATTTCTAAAAAATCTCCCACATGCTGAAGATCAAAGTTTGGATGAGCCATCGAATCTAAATTAATTTAAAGAAACTACCACACCAAGAAGGATCACGTGAGTTCTCTTTATTTATGGGGCCCCACCCTTCGCTTCAAAAAGTACAAAAATTACTCCAATTTTACTTCGCTAAATAAATTGGCTTCGTTGAAAGCGCTACTATAAGTGTACTGGATTATAATTGTAAGTTTTGTGGTCGTTTAACTGTCCTTATCTGTCTGAACCACAACCCTGATTAAATTTCACATATTGTAATATTTTCTGGTTGAATCATTTGGAATCATAATTTATCTTTAAGAATTTTAAAACTTTGTAAAAAGAACGTGCATGATAGCCCAGCATCATAGCACTAATTCAAATAAGCCTGTCAACAGAAAATTAATCAAAACTTGTTTATCAAATCTTGAAACTGTACTGTTTATTAACTATTATTACTGCTCATTATATTTCAAATTTAATACTTTATTTCCTGAGTTCGATTATTTCTTCAGCCCTTCAGATTTTGTGTTTGGCACGTTTGTACTTGTTAAGCATCGATCAAAGACAATCATTGAAATAATTGATCCAAATATGGATAAAGGAACAGATCTAAGTGGAAATATTAAGAGGGGTCAGATCGAGATCATACGTTCTCTGTCCTTACACCTGCTTATATATCAGCTTCTATCTGTGCCCTACTTCGACTTAGGAATAAAGTTCCTACCACAGAGCAGAAACAGCTACAGCGTAAAAAGTCACACAATAGAGCCTGAAACTTGGAAAGATTCTGTCCGCGAAGTATCTTCTGAACGGCATTTGGTCTATCAAACCTATCCTAGACCGTCGGAATTTATAGTGGCGCAATCCCGCAAATTATATGCACCAGTTCTTGCTCGACCTGTTTGATTTTGTACACTGTCTTCAATACAGGTAATAATTTAAGATCTCTGAATCTAGTGTCTAGCAATTGCTACACTACGACTTATACTTGCAAGAAATATTATTCTCACACAGATAGTCATTGAACAGATTAAGGGTGTGCAGGAGTTTATGCCTCCCGCGATTTGGACTATTATATTGAATCTTATACTGAATCTCTCAGCCTGGTGTTCTATAGTATTCATTCACACACTTATAAGTTTGAGATTACAACATCGAGGACTCAGTGTAAGATTTTATAAATGTGTGTCGTCTCCGTCTGGGGCATTGCTCAAGTAATAAACCAGGAACCCCACAAGGAGCGTTACAATATCTAAATACAAATCGCAGTAGGTCCAATGCAGGAAGGACTCATATTATATACTGTACTGTAGCTAAGAAGCAAATTAGGCGTGATTGAATTGTTAGAAAAATAGAATTTTTGTTTAAAGCAACTTGATGATAAAAAGGTTTTTTCTTGAATTTGGAAAAAACTAAATGGAGAGTACTCACGAGAATAATGCTCAAACCCATTTTATCAGTTGTAAGTTAGGTTTGTAGGCTCTCTGAAGAATTTTTGCTTGGAAATAAACCCAATAATGGTCAAGCTCTTTCGTATGCAACTGAATTTCTAATGTAACTGAATTACTTTCAATGTGACAAGTTTGCTGAACTAATGTGTAACAAATTTGTTTCGTGTCTCATTAAGTTTGATCATATTGAAATTTGTTGAATAATGTACCATTATTGGTGTTTTACCTTCAGAAATGTCGTTTTCGTATGAGTTTGCTACATATTGTAACATATTAAATCTGGGTAGATAAAAAGCCCTAACAGAAACAATAATAGGTCGGAAATAAAGTAACTGGCTAATATCGCCAAATAGATAATAACTAAGATTAGATAGCATCAGCTTGTTCTGGCTAAATGGTACAAGAACCTAAAAAGGATTTGAAGGAAGTTATGCTCATAAATAGATTGTTATATAAAATTTGAAGATTGAGGTTATGTACATGTATTCACGGATCGGTGACCTAGAGATCGATCAAACCGAGGAACGTAGAATCTGACCAAAACCCTGGCAGAGCTTTATTGCAATCGGATGGTGTGCAATGTGAAAAAACACCGTCCACGTGGCTAATTATTAGGTAGCATGGAATTAATATTAATGTATAGAATATTAACTAGCATGTAAAGAGCATAAATAAAAAACCAAATAAAAATAATTAAATGTATTCAGGAAATAAGAGTTACCAGGCGCATGAATACCGAATAAAATTTGCATGCACCAATAGTAAAACGGCAGTTAATAGGCGGCAACTGTAGGCCAGTTCAAAATATTCTATATATTTATATAATGTATAGTTTTTGTGTTAAAAATTGTATAATCTATGTTATCGATTTGGCTCGAATGCAAAGAAATTATTAATCATATAATCTAAGCAATATTTTGGCATTTTTTGTAAGATCTATTTGAACCTAATGGCGGAGGACTAAGATATTTAAATTTTATGCTAATTTGAAAGTCGGAAGAGGATCTGTAAAACTTGAAAAAGAAGAACCAGCACTCGCCAGCCAAATGCCACCATAAGAGGACCCCAAATATTTTAGAGCGTAGTACCTTACTAATGATTTTGTAAAAGTTAAAGTTAAAGTAAATTATTAATTTCTTAAAAGACTTCGTGATGCTATTGTGAAGCAGAAGTCATTTTTCATTTTTAATTAAATTTATAACCCTTGGAGGAGACGATTCCGGCTACCATATTCCCGGACCACATGGAGTTGGATCGACATCGACGGCTTACAAGAAGATTTTCGACACGTGAGTGATTAAATTTGAATTAGTGATGGGCGCCCTAGTGCTTCGAATTAATCTGATGATCAAAGCTAGCTCGCCGAAAGGGTTTTATTATAAATTAAGAAATTAATAAGAGTAATACTTGCGCAAGTAAAATTAGTATTAAAGGTATTTATTTGAAAGAAAAATATAGATCAATATTTTAGAAATTTCTATTAAATCAAAGAAGTACAAAATCTAGGCTATTGAACACATGCATACCATATTTAATTTTTTTTGCAATACAATTTGCGATAATTATTATAGTTCTAATTCACTAGATGAATGGCTCTACCTATTCCGTCAGGTGCCGAATCTTGCACCCTAAGATAAAAATATATTCGATACAATAAATCTACTAAGTACTAGAGATTTTAATATATATATATATTGGATTATAGTGGCTAATTTATCAAGCTGATCTTAGAGCACACATTTTTTTTGATTGAATTATCCAAGTCGACAAGTATTAGCAAGTGCATATCGCAGCTACATGCAAAAGAATGCATATGATTTTAAGATAAAGGCACATGGTAATGATTCGTGCCATAAATCTAGAATATAAAGTTAGCCTGTGATATTTTATTGATTTCAATTATTGTTCTATTTTTATATTATATTTTTTATCGCTCTATATATATATTTTTTGCCTCGATTGATCTTTGCATTATTTGTGTAATATATGTATGAAACTTTCATGGTGTGCAATTATTTTTTTATTCCTCAACACTATAGTATAAGTATCATTATATATATATATTATTATTTATTGAATTACAAGAGTTATAGGAGAAGCCCATATCTAGGCCTATCAAGATTTTTTAAGACTGAATACTATTAGAAAACCACGACCTAATTATACCAAATCTCATGCTTACCGACTGATGCCAAGCAGGAGGCTAATCGTTATTTAAATATAAAGAATAACGTGACAATATTTATCTGTGAAGCAATAACTTTCAAACAAAATGAATAACTCGTGCATGACAAAGATCTGAAACTCGTTATGATGCACTTCATCAATAAAGATCAATGAAAAAGGAAATTTTGTATTCTGCACCCCAGGGAATTTGATTCGATAGTGTTCTTATTGGAAATTAAAACGACTCCAATTCAATTCAAATTATGCTTATTATAGATATACAGTATATATATATATAAGGTACCAGGAATTGAATTTATATTGGCAAGAATAATTTAAAGAGAAAAATACTATGGAGGAGAGCACGAAGAAAATAATAGAGGAATGAAAAAAGAAGAATACGAAAAGACAGAGAAAAGAGCAAGCCTAGAGAATGGTAAGAAAGAAAAAAGGGGAAGATGAAAAGGAAGCGAGAAGTGTGGAGTGGGGAGGGAAAGTGAAGAGGTCAGCATGAGAATAGCAGAGGAATTGAGGTAAATCTAAATTATTATAATACTAGCAGGGTAGCAGGTAACCTGTGCTCCGCAAGGGTCTATTTTAAAACCTTGACAAACTGAAAACTTGACGTAATGAGATCTAGAAGAATTGAAAATAGGCCTATAAGAATCCTCGGTTAATTAAGAATTTATATGCGAAACATTTCAAGTGAATCAGTCCAGTAGTTCAGTCGTGATGATGCGTCAAACATAATTTTCCTAACCTTTACACGTGTATACGTGCATAAATAGTCCAGTCAACGGAAGATTATAGAGCGAAAAGTTTGGAACACAATTTTCAACTCCACAGCTCTTTTAAGGATAGTAAGAGGATTAACATATCAAAAGTCCTCACCCCTACCGCCTGTTTTAAAGGGGTGGGGGTGGTTAGAAAGTACATTTTTTTCATTTTTAGCATATATCTCGGATACTATGCATCTTATGAACATTTGTATCTTGTACAAAATTTTAGCTTACAAAATTACCAACAAGTTTTGTCCTTTAAATTTTTTTCATGCCTCTCATAGGTTCTGAGATATCCGCTCTTGAAGGTTTTCGCTCTTTTATGTCTTATAACTTTTCAACAATAGATGAAATAAGAATGTGCTGATCACAAGATTGTAGAGCATTAAATAATCTTCCATTTCATGTATGATTCGACTATTTAACGCTTTCACATACGACTGTTGCAGCAGTTTTAGTTTGAGTGTCAAATCTCTAGATTTGCAACAAGTGACTTTTTTCGAATATCACACTAGTATCCAAACACACCTGGCATGGATTATTAATTTTTCAGCTAGAACAGTTTTTTGAGACAAAGTGCTAAATAAACGTCTACAGTTTCATCAATGCTGTATGGGCAATATGAAAACGCATGCAGTTTTGTCTTTGAATAAAGGTGTTTAAGTCTTTGAATAAAGGTGTTGATATTTACATAAAGAAATTATGATAGAATGACTGACTCACTGTACAGTCAAAAATTTAATATTGGATTTTAAATTAATAGAGGTATTTTGGCAAGCTGAGCAAAAAACAAGGTCATATATGCACCTTTTCGTTATATCTTCAAATGAAAAATGAGTTTTGTGGGTTGTCAAAACTCCCTCTATATATATATATATATATATATATATATATATATATATATAATATATATATATATATACATCCATCATCTATATCATATATATCTATCATCTTCTATACTATAATAAAGGAAAGAACTGGCTTAAACACGTATACACGAGTAAATGATAGGAAATTATGTTTGACGCATCATCACGTCTGAACTGCTGGACTGATTTACTTGAAATGCTGCATATAAATTCTTAATCAACCGAGGATTCTTATAGGCCTAGATTTCATTAGGATTCTAATTCATTAGGATAGGATTCTCTAGATTTCATTACGTCAAGTTTTTAAATAGACCCTTGCCAAGCACGGGTTACCTGCTAGTTTTTTTATATAGAAGATAACCTGAGTGTAAACAGGAAATGACATTGGAAACATCTAAAAGGATCTCTCGGCCGATATAAGCATAAGAATTAATAAATAAAAGCTTAAAATGTAATACATTAGTAGACAGTTGAAATCTTACAAAAATACGAGTTAACTCGGAATATTATTTTGTAACAAAAATTAATAATATTTTCATCATAGGTGGGCTGGAACAGAGAACGAATAGAAGATTGGAATCGGTTCAGTATCTCAAATCAAGCCATCAACAGAAGAACCCGCTATCACAAGTAATAAATTGAACTTTGAAGAGTAAGATTATTTTCCTGAGAAAAAAATTATTAGATGTTGATGATTAACAGAAGTGCGTCATGAACGAAATTGTTTGTTGACTCTTTACTATCGTGAGACTGAAAAGTTGATTAAACACCTTTGTTTGAATATCTTGCAATGCCTCTTTGCAATTAATGCTTCTTTTGTGCTCTCATCTTTCATTACTTATCCAATCTAATCTAGACTAGACTTTGTCATGCTTGCAAATGAAGTGAGTCATCTTTGAATTGATGTGATGGTTTTCAATATCGATGAGCTGAGAATTCTCGTTTCTCTTTTGATTATTTTTCTACAAGATTTTAAGAATAGTGCATGTTGGTGTATCCAGGGATACGGTACAAACATTTATGATTCTCATCATTCTTTACAAGATTCGAACAGGGTTATAAATTTTCCACAAGTTGTTTGGAGAAACGTATGCTGTGATATTTTGAGGAATCATGATCTCATCACTTGGTATTATTGTACAATACGTTATCACTTCGACCAATCCTATCAATAGTATATAGGCCTAAGGCCTATCCTGCACTTGGTTATCATCACGATATTTCCTTGCAGTCTCTATAAAATCCTTATGAATTTCTATTTTTATCCTTGATAGTATATATATTATAATATTTATTATACTCTTTACTCTGAGGTCCGAAGGCACCATCTTGGTGATAATATTATAAATAAATTGATAATAAGGTGGAGAAGTAAATTAATAGGCATATAAAAAGCATTTTTATTAGCCTATCTCATCTATCAAAAAATAAATCGAATAAAAAAAATACAACCGATTCTCCTCGAATACTATAAAATGATAAGAATGTGAAATAATCTGCAAAAACAATATAAAAATCTTGAAGTACCCTTTATTTTTTAAAAAAACTTTAAATAGTTCAACAACTAGTTTCGGTGATCACACCATCGTCAGGTTATAAAATAAAAGGTTATAAATAAATACATTTTTTAAAGTTTTCTAAAAAATAGAGGGTACTTTGAGATTTTTATATTGTTTTTATTAATTTAAAAAGTAGCCCATGTGAATGAAGTGCTTTTCTGCAAAAACAATATTAAGATCTAAGTGAGGCTAGCCTATAGTGCAGGTGCACAGCATGAAGACAAATCAGCATAAAATCTGCTGAAGACAACCTGCAAACTGAATCACAACTAAAATACAATTTAATTAAGTCACTCTCCCAATCTCTGCACTCTCCCAGTGCATGTACGTCTAATAGATTCAACCGTGATTAAATCCCTAATAAATGTTTTGAGAAACTATGAGAGTAGGGGATGATGTCTTCAATCAGCGGTTTATCCTATTATATTAAGCGAGCAATTTCTGTATTTTTATATAATTATCTATATCTGATGATTTATGTTCAACGGATCTCGAAAACGGCTGTAACGATTTTCACGAAATTTGGAACATAGTAGGTTTATGATATAAAGATTCGATTGCACTAGGTCTCATCCTTGGGAAAACTCGCTGAACGACATTAGCATAATTCTTCCTTGGCTGAAACAGCTGTGGATAGTAAAAAAAGTGAGTGATCGAGTGAGTATGTGAAAAATCAACATATCGCATCCCCGAAATTCATAAGATGACATATAGCCAGCTGTGAAATATAAAAACGATCATTTTAGAGAATTGTGTTCTGTTTATCAATAAATAAAAATAACGAGCGAAGCTCGGTGCCCCGATATTCACAGTTTGTTGAAAGAAGCAAGTAGTAGTGCTTGCATCCAGGCCTCTGTATATGAATTTGCAGTGTCGAGACACCTAGTGGCAAGTACTAGAACTCTGTGTGAAAGATTCCAAGTAAACTCGCTAGAGCGAAGCACTGTTCAGTTTTCTTGATCGCTGAGCTCAACTGGTCAAGTAGTGGTAGCGGAAGCAGTAGCAAGATGCAAGAAGTAGTAGTAGGCTATAATGTGGTCTGCAAAATAACATAAAAACCATTACTTGACCGGCAAGCTCTCGGTTTAAAATTGTGCATTCGTTGCACTGCATATTTTTTGCACAACCTCATCGTCGCAGCAAAGGATAGGTGTCAGGGGTATCCCACAGGGAGGGACTTGGCGTCCAAGTCTTGGACGCAAACTGAGTTAATGGAAATCTTGGGGGGACTTGTCTCCAAATCTTGAGAGGTGGATCCCCAAGTGTTCGTTATGACGACTGTAGCCCTCATTTTTCGGGGATTTCTTCTTTTTTCCCTCTAATTTGTGGTGTTAGTAGTCACTCCTTTTATACTGCCCATAATAAGCCCAGGCCTTCATAAGACAAGGGTAAATTCAAGCTATTCTAAATATTTTTTGAAGAAATTTTAGTTCATTAGAATAGAATGACTTTTTATTTGATGAGTATGATGACTCAGTAGGTGGAAGGTATCAATATATTTCGTGTAATCCCGATTATCATGATGGTTTAGGGTGAGGGGAATGCATCATAAGGTGATGAGATGTCAATTGAATAAACTTGCTTATTTCTAAAAAAACTATTTAATAATTGCGGAATGTTTTCAGAACCAGTTTACAGAACATTCAGTGAAATTTTACCAGATTCTAGAATGAGAATGGAATTGCCTCCTTCCCAATCTAGTGTAACTCGCTACCTGTGAACAAGCCTGGTCTGTCTAGTCTTCTATGTCAAGCCTTTCTGGTCAAATATTGTTGAGCTCTTGGGACCTCAGACTTGGTTCATTTGAGCATTTGGTAGTTTTACTGTGATGATTCTTCAGTTCATACTGAAAGATCGCAGCGCAGCAATATAGAAAACGGGTAATACGGATAAAACCAACGATCTAATTTGAAAACTTTTCAAGTCAATAAAATTTACTGTTCGAGAGGATTTGGAATGATGTCAGAGCGTCAAAGAAGAAGAAATTATCTGACTTTGTTTCCAATTGACTAACTGCTATTTTACTGAATTCTCAATAGAATAGATAATAGACGTCACTACTATAGTGAGGTCCACGTTATAATGGCAGTGGATAAAGATAGAAGAATAGCGATGCCGATTCTCTTCATTAATTAATTATATTTCTACACTGTCAAAAACATAATTGGCATCGTTGTGCACAGTCCAACCCCACCAGAAGGGAATAGAATTCTGGGAGTCATCGACCCCAACCGATTACAATATTTATATTCGGTTTCTCAAAATTATCATGATAAAAGATATGAAGTGAAGAAAAGTTTAGAAACCAAGAATAAAGTATTGAATCTGTTCGAACTGCTGTTGTTCAATCATGGAATAGATTTTTTTCTGAATATTTTTTCCCAAAAATATTGACTTACTGCGATTTTTTCGTTTATTAAACTGTTGATCTGCAGTTCTCCGTCAATATAAGCAGCTGTGATATATTTCTAATTGGCATTTCTGCAATGATAAAATCATCAAAAATATTAGACAAGTTCACTTAACATATCACCATAGAATGAATAATCTTTTTTTTCATGATATTACATAGTAATAATATTACTATGATTATAACATAATGATATTACGTAGTAAGAGGTCTAATCGTCTAGATCTAGATTCTACTGTTTCTCCATTTCAAAATATTTTTCGATTCCATGTATTTACTATTTTCTAAAGCTTGAAAATGATGATTCTATGACCAAGAAAGTATATGAGGTAACATAGTCTAATCATAACTTCATTTCTTACAAAATTAAGTTCGATTCAAAGTACAAATTGATTCAAATTTTGCTATGAAATGATATTGAATTATTAGATGTTAACAGAAGGATGATTGAATGATTGTAAGTTTCACCATGAGAATTGCTATTTTTCATTCATACTCAATAATCAATACTAATCAAAAGATGTTTCCATTCTTCTCATCTTTGATTCAATCGCAAGAGGGTTTCTCGAGGATATTCTGCTGCAATATCTCAAGAACCGGCCCCAATATCTGGAAAATTCTAATTGGAATAATTGATTTTTTCACAAGTTTTTAATGTATGAACATGAACATCACTATCACTTCATCTTGCATGTTGTGAAGCCCTAGCAAAGCCTGAAGGTAGAAGGAGGAACGACTTTAGTAAAAGGTGTTTATGACGAAGAAATCCATGTAATGCCTCCAGCAAATGCTTGTAGTTCCTGAATAATTATTCTCTAATTATCAGAAAATAATGCGAATCTACCCTTGTACACCATCGGCGAATTTGTAGACATGGGTTGGAAGTTGAGTATAGTTTATGAGGAGGTTACTGTATTATTCCACTGAAGTGAAATCAAAATCACTAAAGGGTTCATGCAAAATATGACATATTTATGCAAGAATATGTCATTGGAACTATCCTGATCAATTACAGAATGAAAGTGCATGATAGAATCATATTAACCAGTTTTCATGATGATTTTTTATTCATAAATAATAAAGTTTTCAATTGCTTCCCCTGTTTAACTGTTTTAGTTATCACAAAAAAAACATAATTGATTATTCTTCTCGCAATAATTTATCAACATAATTATAAAAATCGTCAATTCATTGAGTCATACGTCATCACAACTCAAGCATCCCAACAATATGGATCCAATAATATACTATAAGAATGATAAATTGGCTATTTGTGCAACTTGTTTGCAAAACCGTTCATTGCCAAATGTGATAGATTTTGGCCAAAAAAGAGAAGCTCTCTCTCTAAATTTGGCTATCTATCGAGTATCATCCATTTTTAGGCAAACATAGTTGCATAAAACACTTGAGTTATCATCACCTTCATATTACTATTGAAAATGTGAGTGACTATGATGTTGTAGATTAGAACCTTCTGCAAAACACAAACGTGCGCAAAATACGCATTTTGCGCAAGTTTTTTATGCAGGAATCAGCTGTTTTGCAAAGTTTCCCAGTACAAGTTTTGCTTACGAGTGTTGGAAAAAAATTTATTCATATTTTGAAATTCTTATATTAAGTTAGTCCCTATTATCTTTGAAGGTAATAATGAGTTTGTTTTCATTTTCATCAAGACAAATCATAAATAGCTCAATTTATAGCTTATTATAGGTATGCACTGCTCCTTGATTCTCAGTTTTTCTCATTTTAATACTTGAGATTGATCAGATATCGATAGAGAATGAGGCAGATTGCGGAGCTGTTACAACAAAACTATTTTCTTGTCACTTGAATATATTATAATGATTGTATGAATCAGTTTATTTTTTAAATTAATATAGTATCTACCATAACGTAAACACCACTGTCACACGAATAGGCTATTCGTAGAGGCTCTATGTAGAACAAGGATAAATGCTCTAAACATCGAAGTATGAATAATGTGGATTCTAATTAATAATATAAATCATGAATATTTCATTTGAATCTTTACATAATGACATTATTCATAAATATATCATTCAAATCTATACAATAATCAACCAACACCACATTAGTCCTCATAGAACAATGTTCAGTTTGTCTAGCATTTTAATAGCTTTATTAAATCGCCATTTGATTACGAAATCGCCTACTGATAATATTATTTCGCTATTTAATCAGCTAGCCTTAACAATGGCTTTGTCAAACTAGTTGTTTTACAGCCAGAGGCTGATTCACAAGCAGTCGTTAACATACCTTTGGCCACAATTATCCTGGGACACGTTTTACTATCGCAATTATCTGGTCTGGCTGTGAATTTATTCGCACGCCTATTGCAAGACACTGTATTTGTCATTGCAAGCTGCCGCTATAGGCTATTCTATAGAATTCTATAGTTTTCTATAGTCATCTCGCTGAACCTGTATTGTGACCGCCCTCTGGAGAATGCTGTACCATGTAGTCTCAGATTCCGGTTACTTTGCACTTTACCTGGAGTATAACAATTAACTTCAAACCACGATCGAACTAAAGGTTCACTCATGAATACGATATACACTTGTGAACAAGAAGGTATAATACCCCCTTGTTCCCTATAAAGCAACAGTTGGAGTTAGTAGAAAACTTATACACACATAATATACAGAAAATACACGTTACTACATTAATGTATATCAAGACAGTGGAAGCTGTAGTACAGTATTTAAGTTTTTTATTTCTGTTCTTATGTTAGTGTTGTTTCATTCGACAAGACTTGGAAAATTGCAAAACTATCGAATTTTCACTTTTGAGAAGTTGGCCTAATCCCTGGGATTGTCTCTCATTCTCTAATGTAGGTTTTTCTCAATCATATAATTGTATAATATAAATTGTACATGCTTTATGATAAAATTTGACTTATTAGAACACATAAATATGCGAAAAAATATTGAAGCATGCTATGAGATCATGTATATAGTCGACTATATACATGATCATGATATAACTTCAGTTACTTGAGAATAGGAATGCATTTTCATGAATATCCAATGAATATATTTCTATCAGATGAATATCCATCGTTGCCAATTAATTATTTATCAGTACATTGCATTTTGCAGGTGAGCTTCTGACGTTTCTGTTCACTAAACAATATCATGTGAGTATAGGATTCTATTTTCCGTATTCTACATTACCTTCCAAATTCTATATCTTCTCTTAATTCTAAAATATATGTGACGTTTTTCAACAGTACCTATCTGTGTGTTTTTAGCTTTCTATTTATCTTTACAAGAAGGACATGTATGAAGCGAGAAGGCAAAGTAGAAATGAGATAATTCAAAATAAACCATGATAAAAAACAACTGGAAAATCGAAGGAAGAGTAAGGAAAAATAAAAAATAAAAATTATGAGTAAGGAGAGAAAAATACGAGGAAAAGTTTAAGAACGATGAAAGGATGAAGAGTAGGAGACGGAGAGTGAAGGACTTTCAATGTGAGGATGATAGAGAAGTGAAGAAGTAAGGAAGTCATTGGAGAAAGAGCAATGGAGAGTTAAAAAGGAAGGCATACTAGAAATGGGAATAAGAAAATGGGATGATATTATATAATAGAAATAGGTAAGAGAAATATGAAAGATAGTAGAATAATTGATAGCAGAAATTTAGTAAGCGGCACATTATAGAAGAAATAGAACAAATAGTTCATCGAATAACGCACCTTCCAGCTAGGTGAATCCTCTTTAGATCTTACCAACAATATTTTCTTCTATGCAAGACAAGGATGCCTTCCTAAACTATCATCATCTCTGAGTTCCCTCTCTTTCCCTTCTCCACACATCTTGTTCCACTTGTTCGTTATCTTCCCTATCGTTTGCGCCATAACTCCGTCTCTATCTGTCCTATCGTTTGCGCCATAACTCCGTCTCTATCAGACGTATCTAGTTTCCACGGTGCTTTGTCTGACTAACGACCACTGTCCGAGAGAAATAGTACCCAATCAGAACGCACCTAACAGATAAGCAAAATCTTAAAGCGCTTTAAAACGATTGAAATGACTATTGTAATTAATTCAGACTGTGAAATAAATTCTTTACACACTTTCCTATTGGTCGATAATCATGCTCATTTCTTCCTTCTACCCCATCTCCCTTACACACACTCTCTCTCCCACTCACTCACATACGCACATCGTACTGCCTTCGTTCTCTCTTATCATCCGTTTTGATTTGTTGATAATAGTCGTGTTAACCTTTTCAATTATAGAAACCCCTAACTCATGCGGTCGCATTATCTTTTCTAGACAAATAGTTCGTTCTTCTCTCAAATAAAAGTACCCATGCAGAGATTCTCCCTGCAGATTATTAAACTCTACTTGCGTATCGGCGCAATTCGCTTCAAGTTATTTCTACCCAACGGTACTTATAGTTATTTCTTCGTCACCTATCTTTATTTCAAATTCAACTTTCTCTATTTGGTATTACTATAATATGTTTGCAACTCGTCTCCTACCAGTAATTGCAAGATGGCTACCTGAATCTCGATTTGAATACTTGCCTCCACCATAATCGCACCTCTAGTGAGACTCACTTTTAAATGTCAGCATTAACTATGAAAACTTCAATGCTGTCTCCCATTTAACCAATGCTGACAGGTTAAAGTGTATAGTTGAGTGATGCAGTTGGTTTTCTCAATAACCAATTTATTTTTCAATTGAAGAGAGTTTATCGTACAATATTTTACAATTAGAGACACCATTCACAATCGACGGAACTCGACTTATTGATAATATTTTGCAATTCCTATTGATTCCATCGATGAACGTTTATCTATTCAAATTGCACTATTCACATTCTTCCTCACATTATTTCCTCAGTTGGAATGACATAACTTATCTGATATTGCCACCATTGCCCTGTATATGGATCATTCCGAAGAGCATTTACTTTGAATTATGTTGATGTTTGGTCTCTGATTTGAAAAATAGCCTAATATAGAATATCCCATTTCCGCTTACAAATATTCCGTCCAAGATTTGAGAGATCATTTTCAAATCTTCAGTTCAATATTATTTGAAAGGTCTTATTGATTTATGACTGGTTGGCATAATATTCTGAATCTATATTATGAATCCTATTGTTTTATTTGGTTTATCCTGTTGAACAATTACACACATATCAAACGCGACGTCCTCTAGTCAATTAAAATTTAATTGATTGATTCCAAATGACAATTCAAAGTTCAAAAATTAATTCTTGATGGTTCAGAAATGAGAACCATCCTGGAACATTTGATAACCGTATCTCTCATCATCCCATACATTCATGAAATAAATAGAATAGTAATCACACAATCCTTGTGCTCATGTTGGCATCATCTTCTCTAAGATTGGCCACTAACGGTAGAACATGCATGGAACACATGACGTCATACATTGTTGCGTCATCACAGCGAAACGCTTCGAGCAAAATATTTGAGGGTAGGTTTCCGTATTTCCAATCATTTCTTGTTTCTTTTTTCTTCGTTGCTCTATTTGAGGTTGAAATATTTTTGTATTATTATAGTTTTCAATTTCCAGTGGCTTATTTATTGTTATGGGTTGCTTATTTTATGTTTGAAACCTCTCGCTGAATATTATTTAGCATATGGCAGATTCAGAACACATATAAAGCTCATGAAGCTCAAATGTCTACTTATTTTTACACTATATATTTCCAATTTCTTTGAGCTGCTGTTCAGTTTTCGGTCAAGAGAACATGAGATTGTCTGACCGCCATTATTTTCTGGTCCATTTAGCGTTACCTATCTCGCTGATGACAGAGATGAACAACATGTTAGTGTGCATGATGAACATGTATGTACTTGCTTGCTTATCATGCATTTTCTACCGTTAGTGGCCAGCCTCGATGAACGTTTGAGAACAATGAGAGCCTGATGGATAACTCACTCCTTAGAATAAAAAAATAATTCATACAAAAGAACAAAGAATATTGCTCTTCGAGGAAGTTGATTGGAATTTGGATTTTCCTCTTTCTAAAATTGAATGAGAGTTCGAGGGATATGCTGGGAATTAGTGAAAAAGCAAGATAACGATTAAATAATCATGTTTTGTGTAACCTACACATATGGGAACCGCTCAATACATCAGAGATAGTCAGCACACATGAGAAGCGTTCAATACATCAGGGTTTCACTCTTGCTGCAGCAATACGTGATCGACTCTTTTCCAATCGATCAGGATGAACAAATTAATTACACACCATGAATTCGTGACTGACACTCTCCGTGACTTTGTTATGTACAGGTCAAATGTACACGTTTGTATGGCAGTATTCACACAGAGTCCACGAGTATTGTCTCAAGTTCTCAGATTGGATTCCTACAGGTATCTTGGAATCTTGAAGACCATCAGTAAATTAGTGAAATTCATTAGATGTATCAGATAAAACTTACAGTTTTGTACAGCAGCGTTTACACAGTCTCCGTAATTACTGTTTTCGGGTTGAATATCATCAGGTATCATAAAGTAATCCTGATAGACTACTTCGGAACCCACCTCAAACTTTGGTTCAATTCATCTGAATAACAAAAATATCCACATAATGAATCTTATCTATTATATAACAAAGGAAAGAATCGGCTTATACATGTAGGGGTTAGGAAATCCATGAACTCATGTAGAGGATAGAAATTGACGCATCATCAAGTCTGAACTTCTGAACTGATTGATTATCTTGAAATCCTGCATATAGATTCTTAATTTATCGAGGATGGTTATAGGCATATTTTAAATGCTTCAAGATCTCAGTAGGCCCAGCTTTTGTCAATTTTTTAATCGGATTCTTGCGGAGCACGGGCTACCTGCTAGTTTGTAAATAAAGATTGGATGAAAATGAAAGATCAGATAATTGAGAAACACTGTTTTTATTGATAAATCTTCTTTCATCAATTTAACTTGCAGGACTGTAGTTTCGTGTGAAAATGTTTTGATTGTTTCAAATGTTTTCAAATTCACGTCTGCTGATATTACTTGTAAGACTGCATTTTTGTGTTGAAATCAACACATTCTCAGCCGTACTGTGTTGATTCCAACACGAAAATGCAGTCCTACAAGTAATATCAGCAGACGTGAATTTGAAAATACAGTGTTTTTTCAATTAATTATGGAGAAGTTTCACAAATCAATATGTATCAAACACATCCAGATAAAATGAGTTTCTCATACAAACTCAATATCATCGTTGAAACCATGATGTTTCAGTGTTCAATTTTGTTAGGTATTAAATGAACTAAAACCGTACTAGCATTTTCTTTAGACTGAAATCCTACTAGCGCTACTTATAGTAATTTTTTTTACAATGCAAATAATACTAATGTTATAACATTGGCAGATAAAATAATAAGGTAGTCCTTGTGCTATTTTTCTTCCAAATTTATATAGGATAGAGTCTAAGAAAAGGTTAGAATTTAGCATGTACAATTTTGATAATTTTTTTCCAAAATAAACATTAAAACTATAAATTTTGAATTTAGATGGCTTGAATTGATAAATTGATTAGAAATATTCCACTCAATTAGCACTTTTAATGATTAATATTGAGTTATTTAAGAAAATTTGGAATTATTGAAGAAACACAAACTTGTAAACACTAAAGCTCAGCTAGTAAATTGCATTACATTGTTGCACTACTAATATTATGCTTATTATTCTCATCTTCCCACTTTGGAAAAAAATTCCGTAAGATAGGCTACGATCTACAATGAAGATAAGTTGCTCAGAGAAAAAGATCTAGATGAAGAAGGATAAATGAAATGTAAAACCAATACAGTAGTCCCATCCATGAAACCAGGCATGGAAAAATCAAAACGTCTATCAGATGTAGCCAAAATCGCAATGATGTGCTAATTCCATGTTGATTCTTCCTGTGTTGGAAAAATATTAGCGAAATATGACTTAGAAAAGAGGAGGCTTGGCTTGGGTTCGGCGGCTTCCTTCCTACGTTTGTTAAGTCCCTACAACTTAGAGCCGACGACCGTTAAGAGCCTTGAATTTATGGTTCAATTTATATAAGTTGCAGTTATTATTGCTGTAATTCAAGTTGTCCGGTATGGAAGAGACAGGTAATTAAAGTGCGAGCCGCTCACTGCTTGTTGTTATTATTCCATCTCCAGATCGGGATGCCACTGTTTCTACACACCATTGAGCTGGATAACTGGAGGTGGCAGTGGCTAGGGATATAGTCTACTACACCAGGCTAGAGTTGGCAATACGGCGAGGACGGATTAAACAGGATTTAGGTGCTGTTTTATTTTGTTGTGTTGGCAATAAGGTGAGGACATACCTGAGTATTATAAGAAAATAATTTGAAAAAATAGAATAATGCAGATCCGGTGACTCAATCAGTGCTACCTCCAGTATTTTATCCAGCTCAGTGTCATTCTGCTACACAAATAACAACAGTGTCAGTGGATTCTTGTTCTAATATTTCCTAGCTTGCAAGGACCTTATATGAAGCTCCCAAATTGTGTGATGATACAAGAGTATTTTTTCAAAACCTATGCTTCCTGTTGGATACAGTCTCGTGATTTGCGGAGCAGATGGTTAAAAAATTGAAATGTAAAACAATAATTTATTGTTTTTAATCTTTCATTACACATCGTCGTGTTATAATGGCCGTATTGAGATGACGAACAATGTTTCTAGAAAATAATAATTTCCCAAAACGTGACCTTGCATCAACATTGTTGATGATAAGGATCCCATTTGACTGCTCTGAATCAAGACGCTCAGAAGACTCAACTAAAGATTATACATATTTGTTTCTACACTAGTAATTTTCAGCAAATGGAGTTTTTTCCTTCTCCAAACAAGTTCATCATCAACGCTAATAATTTGAAAACAAAATACAGTTCAAAAATTAACGATGTTTGTAGATATGCTCTAGAATCATCCAACAATTGAGCGAATAACAAGACAATATGTTTTCTTGTGGTTGTTATCAAGCTGAAACTCAACATCATTCAATTCACGATGAGCTTGAAACTTGACATTTTTTACTGAATAACCAGCTAAGAATGATTAACCAACTGATAAGTAAGACAACCTACGTATTCCGCTTCCATTCCTTTGCTTATTTCTTAGATGCAACAGATTCTTCTTTCAGGTAAGATCAATCAATGATAGAACCAATAGAAGACGTAACAAACAATGTGCTCAAACAACAAAATATTTATCTACCGAATGCAAACATATTGATTGGTATCAAACCAAATTCGGATATCAAACCTGTTATCGAGCAAACCCTGAACAAACATGTGTAACGAGCTACTGCTTGACTGGCATTCAAATAACGTACACAGTAAGTCACGATAAATAAATGCGATAACGGCTTAAAAAGCGCGCTTACAATCGAAACGTCCATCACTACAGCGAGCTGTCCAAACCAGTCTGGTGTTGTGTTGATGACGGCTGGATGAATCCACAATGAATCCGGATGAATTCACAATGAATTTCCGATGAATCCACAGAATCGACAATGGACAGATCACGACAGCAACGTTTCTATTCTTGTTAGATTGTTGACGCATGCGCAAACGTCGGTCTATCTAAGGGATGAATGGTGTTGGAACGTGACGAAAATAATGCGGGATTGTTAGCAGGGGTAACAGCCGGTAGGAGATGATGATTAGGTGGGAGATGAGAGGCGATAACAATTCGGAAAAGGCGTGGATGATGGAGAAAAGGGGGATGTGGGGATTCATAAAGGAAGGGAGAAGAGAGAAGAGAGAAGGAGAGAGAAGAGAAGGAAAGAAGAGCAAAAAGTAACTATAAAAAATAAAAAGTTACCAACGAATGAAGGAAGGAAACGAATAGGGAAGATGTGCAAGACAGGAAAAAAGAAATTGGTGGGAGAGCAAAAGGTGAAGTAGAGATTTGAAGAAGAGTGTAGTGAGGAGGTGATCAAGAAATGAAGGAGGAATGAGAATAATTCAGAAGAATAGTGAGTAGAAAAGGAGGATAAGATCAGGAAGATAGAAAGGAAGGATGAAAGTAAGAAGGTCAGAAGGAGAAACACTAAGAGGAGGAAAAGAGGGAAGAATAGAATAAATACAGGAAGGTGCTAGAAGAGGTGGAAAATGGAGAGCGAAAGACGAAAAGGAAATAAGAGAGGAAAGTAACAAGGAAAAACTATTAAAAAAGTAAGCAATAGTTGAAAAGAAAGAAAAACTTTATTGAAATATCAAAACTATGAGAATGAGATGACAGGAAAAATAAATGACAATAGACACAGAATTGGTAAAATATTATGATCATGAGAATGAACATGTTGAAACTTAGAAACGTGAAGAAGAAGAAATAATTGAAAGATGGATACTGTTAGAATCAAGACGAATAAGGAAGAAAAAAGAAAGCAACTAGTAACATGGTTATTGGAGAATGGATGGTCCCTGTACATTGAGGATCGAGAAGAATAGATCATGATCAATACTCATCTTTAGGACCAAGGATAATGATAACTCAGGTTTGGATACAAAGGAGATAGACAAGAAACAAGAAAAGAGATCTGTGGGAGAACTCAGAGGATAAACGACGTGCAGGTGAAATAAATTGGGAGAACGCCTATGAACCATAACATTGATAAATTGGACAGGAATCGTGATAACAGATGCTAGATAATGGCGAAAAGTGATTGGTCACAGGATGTTAGCCATACAATGCTTGTCTATGACTAGCTGAAGGGAGCGGATACAACACTATCGTACTATACACTTTGGTGTTCTACCTATCAAATTGGAGAGACAGCTATAGGCTCATATAGAGAGTATAGAAAATAGAATGTAATACTTAGGATAGGATGTTGAATTCTATACTATCAGATGTGAAGAACTTGTGATTCACTGTGTACGAGAATTATCATTTGATAGTTTTATAGAAGTTACAACTCTTCTTGTAAGTTATTTTTACAGAAAAGTTATTGTTACTTATATATTGTTATCATTACTGAATTGATAAATTAAGCATAGAGTTTCTATCATGTGTCATAGAGTTTTTCATCTATGATATAAATTGAGAGTAGAAAACGGAACAATAGAATAGAATGATAATAACGAGGGAGATTATTTCGCAAGATAAGATAGAGAGAATTATATCCATGGAATGTGTAATAAATAAATAAAATCACATTCACATTGAGTGGCGTAAAACAGGATAGAATAATTTACTTTATTACTACAAAATATCAATCGGAATCAATTGAAATATTGCAATATCAATAATTACAATATTGATGAAAATCGTTTACATTTTCACAATAATAATTTTGAGATATTTCCATGGAAAGAGTCAAGATGTTGATCTATAATGTAAGCTCATTATTATTTTTAACATAGCACATGACAGTAGGATCTCAACATGAGAGTGCAATAAGAATTATTTGCTAGCAGCCTCTCATTATATTTTTTGTATTTTCTCACTTCTTTTATAATGAAACACTGTTAATCAGGATCGCACCTTACAACCGTATCAAAGTTCACGTCGGATTCGTTGATTATTTTTTCCACACCAAGACTAGTGAGTCTTTGAATGATGATGATGGCTCCTTTCTTCAAGCATTCTTTTTTCTCCATTCTTTTGTGTGAGAGAAACGGCGCTGAAATTGGACGCCTGTCAACGGGCATGACGTCGGCTGAATGTGGAATGAAATTCGTGACGCATCAAAATATGGAACCAATGCAATCACTGCGCATGCGCATAAATTAATTTCAGCAGTTGAGGGGCTTGGTGATGATATTTTCGTTTTCGAACTAATCCTTTTGTCGGTGGTTATGGAATGAGGATTCAATTCAGAGTGAAATGATTCGATTATTATTGAATTTATTCTTATGGCTTTTATTGGCAGAGAGATCCTCTTGGATGTTCTACCTTGCCGTATTACCCTATTTCATTTCCTATTTACACACAAATTTATAGGTTATAATAATGGGTTCTTCAAGTTTTCTCACTAAAAATTCACACTTTCTCTTCCTTAGTTTCTATTTTATGAAAATGATTCAATGATTTCTGTCTTATCTTAGTCCAAGAATATTGTCAATATTGCTAATCACCTTGACAACAGTCAGACCAAGTCTAGAAGTTTTGGAGCTATTGTTCACTTCTAATAATTTGTTGTGTTTCACATAATGCTATTTTGTTGATGGAGAACGTGATAATGATCATGATGTTGAATCTGATGGGTATTGATTTCATCCTAAATTCAGTTCATCCTGATCAGTTGTTTGTTTCACGTTTTCGTTTTTTGTTTTCAATTAAATGGTTCAACACCATTTGATAGTTGCACACCGAACATAATTGAAATATATTTTTCAAACAATATCTGAAAGATACTAACATGGATCCACGATGTAAATATAAACTGGAATTCGAACTGTGGACTATTGCATTCTATATCGTGTTCCAGAGAAACTTATTTGAAAACCTCCGAAGCAGTCAATGTTGCGCGCGGAGAATGGTGGGAGTTGTTCGCAACTGAAGGGTCAGTTTCTCAAACTCTTCCTCGATTCAGTTAGTTGTCATATTTTTTTTTTTTTTGGTTCAGAGAGCAGTGAGCCAACAAGAGCATCTTCTCAATAGTTTGACAATTCAAATTTCTACATTTGACGATTTTCAAAGTGACTTACTTTGAAATTTCTCCTTACAAGCTCATAAATGGGCATAAAGCTATAATTGAACTACGTCAAGGGTTAGCTCATTTTTTTTCATGAGTGTGGAAACTGGAATACTAACGAACCATATGATCTCTGTCATAAGATTGACTATAGCCAGTCATTGAGTCAATGTTGGGTTCTCCTTGATGTTTAAAATGATGTAAACATACATAATTTCGACAATTTCTCCAAGAAGCTTTAAAGAAATAAACATTAGTGACGTCAGATTTCAGCAAGTAACAGTCACAGCAGAGCAGTAGGCTAAATGAAATTTTTTAAAAAATTCATCACTCAAAGGCACGCTCTCTATCTAAAGGTGCGTACAGATATACGCGCCTCCAACACGCACCGCACTCGCTCCGCAATCGCTCCGATCATGAACGTTACGGGAGATGTTAGCTCTTCTCGTCCACTCTTGCTCTCCGGTCGATCATCAATCGATCTGCTCGAGTGACATTCGATTGCGGAGCAGAGCGAAAGTCTGTACGCACCTTAATCCAAATATCACAAGGTAGGCACGCTCTCTATATTTTTGGCTCAATTCAATTTGCTGAAAGGGAATACTTGAATGCCTGGTTTTTGTTGATCTATATATAATATTTTTTAAAAAACAATATTTTCGACGCCATTATTGCTGTTCTGTACAAAGCTCAGGCTAGAGCTACCAGTGGACTGTAATTTACTATTTAAATAATCAAATACAAACAAGGAGCAAAATTTAATCTTCAATTTGAGCCAGGTTAATTGTACAGTTAAACTCTGCATTAATGAACAATAAAAAAGAGCAAAAACTCACCAGATTTAATCCAATTTTGTCTACTTGCCCTTCGAAGCCTTTATTAGGTGTTTTGGTCAGATTCATGGGTGGGAAGAAATCTGGGAAAAGAAAGGTTTGCTTCCGGGCTGCCTTTTCGTGTTGATTCTGTGTTCCACTTGCAG
>NC_052514.1:34170179-34196647 GCF_014356525.2 Nilaparvata lugens | reverse complement strand
TTTCTTGTTTTTTTTTTCTTATGTTTCCTATCCTAATTTTTAATAAGAATAACATACTATACGTACGTTACAATTATTTATAAAATTGAACAATGTATATTATTTACATTACCTTATCTTACGATACGGTAAACTCCTGAAACTAGCTCCATTCGATTCATTGACCAATTTCCCATGTAATAGGGGTTTTTTTTAATTTTTCATCCTATGGCTCAGGATATAAAAAATGAATTTTTCTATGACTCTGCAGCTGCAGACCTTTAGAATTCTAATACTTATAGAGCTAACACACTGTTTAATAATCTGAAAACTTTATTAAACCTAATAAAAGAGCTGAGATATTGAATGAGAACAGTTCAAATGATAAAATTCTAGCAGTTTTTCCATACCAAATGAAAATTCACGGAAAATTGTTTTTTGACTCGTTTCTCGGGTTTTTGATCATATCTCAAAAATTGTTATATAGCTGCGTTATTCAAATTGATCTCAATCATGTTCTTCTAGAAATATAGTTAGGCTACACTATAAAGATGACCATGTCTCAGCATGTCTCAATCGATTCCTCAGCTCAGCCCGCATAAAATGAGACAAAATAATGATCTAGAACACCCAAACGATTTCAGAAAACATATATTAAAAGTACAATTTTTCGCATCTTTGGAGACTTTTTTACTCGATACCATTATCGCATTGGAATAGTTCATCAAAATTCCTATCCTAACTTTTCGCGGATAATAATATCAGTAAATTTGAATCCGGTAAATGGTGGATAAAGGTAGGCGCACACAGATCGTCATCGGAGGGACGGCACGCATCGATTAGATTTGATGCATTGTTTTCAATTGGAGTGCGCATACCTATCCGTAATTGAAAACAATGCATCAAATCTAATCGCCCGATCCGTGCCGTCCGTCCGATGACGATCTGTGTGCACCTACCTTATACCTCCAGAATTAAGTTTTTTGCACTGTACGGTAATTCATATTGGATATTTGGATTTCTTTCTTTTCAAAGTTTACCTGAATGAATCTTTATCTTTCAAATTTTGCATAATATTTTAATCTTTACCTTCGTATCTCCTAGGTCCTCACATCAAAATATCTAGAAACTCAAACATAGTATTTGGAGAAAGGATGAAATAAAACAAAAAATGTATTCACGTAATACTGTATAATATTCATTACCTCTGAAAAGCATACACAGTTACAATACAAATTCCACAATACAGTACCGTATTTGCTCATCTATTGGTATTTTAGCCATTGGACCAATATTCAATATATCTTTATAGATGTAGACATTAAGAAATGCAGATAAAAATAAAATCTTATTAGATAGTTTACATCACCTGAACACATAATAAACCAGAATCCTGATTAATCAATTATAGATAAAAAAATGAAATTGAAATAGTTCTCATTTATTAGAATTAATATAATGGAAATCACACATTTTTTTTAATCAAATAGATATAATGGGAATTATACAATTTTTTTCAATTAAAACCGACAACGTAAGTCGATCCCTCCAGAAAATTAATACATTATGGATAGTAAGTAGCCTGAATGACCAAATAATATTTATATTTTAAAGCATCGCAAGAAAGACACTTTTCCTTTAAAATCAGACTTAAGTTATTTTATCACTCAGTCAATAAAACAATATTTTTTTAGAAATTTGAAAATAAAGCTGCGCCAGCATACAACCTTCATGTTGGTGATTTCTCAAAATAACATGTTTCTTCGCAATTTTTTGTATTTACAAACAATATTATAAGTGTGTACAGACCAAATGAGATGAAAATCTGGATTGACAAAATAGTCATGAAATACAAAACTAAAGCGTTTCTCTTAAAAAAAATAATTTTCAAAAATGATGATGATAAAGTAATTATATTTTTACAAAATTCATAGACCAGTTTGATCTTTATGAAAGGAAACCTCAGGGCCGTTCTGATAAAAGATTCATGAGTCATCTCAGCCAAGTAAACTTTAATGGATTAGCAACCAATAACAGGAGTTAATCGGAACTATTCTTCTAGCTAGTTGCTAGGCAACTAGAGTGTGCTTGGCTAAGAAAGTTCTTGAAAATCGTTTATAAATACAAGTTTGCTTTCAAACAAGTAAGCAAAAAGGTATACAAATTTTCATTCAGAATAATAATGATCGAAACCAATAAGGTTGTTTATCAAAGCAAAACTCCAGTGTGAATCTGCTGAGTGATAAAATCTAAATTATGTAATGAAGTAATGAATCTGATGATGGATTACCAAAATATATATTCAAAGATTGGTGTCTTCAAGATGGACAATATATTATTGAAACATAGAAAATTCAATAATTGGCATATTAAATGTAGACTAAACATTCCAAAAAAGCCTTTCTATAAAATGCACATTTATTTTACTTCTAAACATCAATGAAAAGGTTTTTATTTTTTAATTGCTGCTTATATCAACGTAACACAAATACTGTACTTCAACTTTGTACTTTGTATGAATTCTATCAGTTGTTTGACTAAACTTACAAGTTCTTGATTGACTTTTGAAAATAATCACAACCATGATATATTATAATCTATGTTACATCAAACATGTAAAATACAATGCTATTCACTCGAAATGACAACGACCGTCATGAAGTTACTTTGGAACTTACACACACACATTTAAAGAGATTTGATGTAACTATTTTATCATTGAAGTTCAATATAATTCACACTTTGATTCATCCTTGTAAAATTCTCACTCACTTTCAACTAAATACAGCAATTCAACCTCTCAAAAATTCAAACTTTAGGAATAAGAGTTCACAAATGTGATGGGAATCGGATACACATGTTTACAAGTACAAAAATACACATGCTAAATGACAATGGAGAATGTAAGAAGATAAAATGAAGTGATAGCTTTCAAACAAATGAGCAGAAAGGTATAAAAATTGCCTTGAAATATATTATATTATTTTGGAATAATTATTAATTAAAACCAATAAATTTTGTAACTTAATGATAAAACTGATCAATTTGATAAAATTGACATTTACTGAAACCAATACTTTTGGTTAAATGGATGAATAAACCAATGAATTTGATTAAATAGTAACCAATACGGAAAAAAGTATTACTTCCATCACGAGTATGAGTTTCTCTTCTTTGAGAGAACACTATTCTGCATTGAAAGCAGACATAAATACATTTACTTCGAGATAGACGCTCTAGTGACGAGAATGGAAAACGATTAGTTATATTCATTTAACGTCACATACTATCAAAAATGAGAAATATAATGAAGAATAATGCGAATTTTCTTTCAAAATGAAAAGAATAAAAAGAAAGTGATAGGATTTCAAATACCATACTATTTTACCATGGTATTCTTTCTTTAAAATGGTATTTTAATGGAAATGAAAAATTCTGAAGAATCAGGATGATTTGAAAAATGTTCTCAGATGTAGAGAAGGAACGATTCCGTGGAAGCATAGGAAAAATTCTGATATTCTTTCAATATCGATTTTTCATGAATGAAACATGAGAAATGAAATTATGTAGATATTGTCTGAGATCATTGGAAAATAGGATTTTCAGCTTCCGACTTATAATTAAATAATTATTTACAATAGAAATAAAATAAGCTCAATTCAATAGGGTGAGCTTTATATCCTAGAATTGATAAGGGAGCTTTCATATATATTGATACATCGACTCATAAGTCCACTCAACTTAATCTAAAATATACTCAGTACTTCTTGAAATTATTGCTGCCTTTTCAATATTGCATTGAAACCTTCGAAAAGATAAAAATTGCAGTAGTTGATAATCCCCTGAAAAAAGAAAAACCTAATTATAAAAAGTAACAAGTATATCGTAGAAAAGGAATCGATTCGGATGAGGATGAAAGTAAATAAAATATTCACATAACATTATCATAAAACAATGGTATAGGCCTATACAGAAATCAAATATCAAGAGGAATTATATTGATTGATAAAATAAGGTGAATATGATAAACCTAATCGTAGCCGGTTTCATAAAAAGTTAATGGTCTTGTAAAACGGAAATTTATAATGTAATAAGTGAGCTTTCTAGACAAGCACTAATTTATTGAACGCACTCTAGACAAGAACTATGTTCTTCCATGGTCACCGTTCTATGTTCGTCTAGTGTTTTCCCATTGTTCCCGATTCACGAAAAGCCTTATTTCTTATAAAACCAATATAGTTCATATTCCGGGAGCAAATGTCATTCCGTGGTCATTTTTGGGTAACAGCCGTGGAAGATGCCTCAATTTGAATAAATGAATGAATAAAAAAATTTCAATCACTTATTTACCATTTGCTGGAAAAGTTACAAACATTTTTTGTAGTAATAGTACTAATAGTCCGGGCGCAAATAACATTAAAAAGGCACTCCGTGGTCAATTCCAGGTAACAGCCGTGGAAGATGTCTCAATTTCCTCGTTAGGTCTAGCATAATGAGAAACGCGATGATGATAAGTCGGAATCACAGACAAAAACCTCGAAAACAAGATGGCCGCCAAAATTTTTAGGGTTTTGCTATATTGCTTGTATTTTGATAACCGAACGGTTTGCCAGTTAATTCGACTTATCATCATCGGGTTTCTCATTATGCTAGACCTAACGATGAAATTGAGACATCTCCCACGGCTGTCACCCGCAATTGACCACGGAGTGCCTTTTTAATGTTATTTACGCCCGGACTATTACTAGTATTACTACAAAAAATGTTTGTAACTTTTCCCGCAAATGGTAAATAAGTAATTGAAATTTAAAAAAAAAATGGCTCAAGAATTTAATTTACTACTAAATGGAGTGATCCGTGGTCTAGTGGATAGAGTGCTTGCGTAGCAGCATAGAGATCCCGGGTTCAAACCCACTCATTACCAAAAGTTTTTAACCAGATCACTCCCGTGTTATCGGATGGGCACGTTAAACTGTCGGTCCCGGCTGAAGTATGACAGTCGTAAGGCCCATTGACGGCTTAAATTATATATTCAGGCGGTGGGACCTTCCCGCAAGGGACTCCCCTCCAACAAAAGCCATACGAATTTACTTTTACTACTAAATTATTTTTCAGCTTTTCGAAGAATGGGTTAGCAAAACCAACTATTTATTGTAGTATACTTTCTGTCTAGTTTCTCGTTATTTGAAAAAGTTATTATCAAAATTGTTATCACGTTGCGTTGATACACCTACTATATCTATTGTGGTAGAAAGAAAGAAGAGAAGAAAGACTTGGAAATAGAATGTCAAATATAAGACAAAATAAATTATTGTCACAGATACTAAATTATTGAATTAACAAGACCCAAGTCTAAACTATCATCCAATCAGGTTTTTCGTCATTCGAAAAATACGATTAAAGTTTTCAATCAATTGTTATTAATATGTATAGGCTGTGTAAAATAAGTTGAGACTTTGCCCTCCATCCGAAGAAATTACAGGGTTGCCAAATCGTGTAAAATTGCAACTTTCTCAAATCTCCAATTCAACGTCAGAATTAGATGTAGAATATCATCCCCGATATCCTAGTAGTGCTAAAAAAGTTTCAGGGCTGAAGGATTGAAGGAAATTTAACTTATATGATAAAATACGAAACATCGCGAAGATATTTTTCTTGATTAGAATATCACTTCTCTCAGAATCAAGGGACTTCTTCGTAATGTGTAATAATTTTATATCAAATCAACGGGGAGAATGTCTCCTTTCTATTGGTGTCTGGATCATCTTTATCCGAGGGATAAAAGGAGGATGGAGGGCCAAGTCTCAACTTATTTTACACAGACTTCAGTTGAGTTGAGCCTTTCTATATAGTGAACGCCATTATTTTAATTTCGAATGTGTTTTACTAACCTCAACTTAACTGGAGCGATTATCGAAAGAAGACAGGAGATCAGGCATGATTGTAGTCGCCTGAGGTACTGCAGCGATACTACTGCTGGCGCTATTGTCACAGGTCCCACCTGCTTCTGTTAAACATAATATAAAATAATTCAATATCATTATCATTGTTATTATAATTGATGAATCAATACATACATTAAAATGTTTATTATGTTTGTGTTGTATTGTACCACAAATTCACGGTTTGCTCCACAATCAAGTAATAATTGTTTTTATTGCGGATATTCCCACATAAGCTTTTTTCCTGTGCGAGGGTAATATTTGAAAGTGTGAGGATAATTTATGAGAATGTCCATGCCTACTGCTAGGATTCGAACCCACGACCATGCAGGGCGTAGCAGAATGAAGTAACCAACCCATGCCAGCTTGATCTGAGTTCAACTATGTTTAATTCCAACGTGTGCTAATATCATTGAAGGCATCATTGGCATACTCAGGTGCGACATGAGAAACATAAAATTATATATTACTTTATTTTTATTTTTCATAATTCATATTCTATTTTTCACTGGTAAACTTTAGTAATCTAGATTTTTTTTAAATCTGGCATTAGGTATTTGAAGATGAGTAATATTATCAGAGACAACTGAAACATAACTTATGCTAACTTTTCTCTATGGTCATATATTATCTTGATAAAATAAACTGAAAATGATACTTAATTCAGCACTAAGGAGATTGTAGCAACAGATTACAAACAGATGATATTTGGAGTACTTTCAAACGGGTTAAAACGTAAATTCTGAATTATTCAGTAACATTTCCAAGGATATTTGTGATTCTAAATGTTGAATTCCCAATGGCTGTATTTAAGGATGAACATGTGATAATATTAAGAAACTATTGCAATATCTTTCAAACAATTGATAAAATCCATACGTCAAATTTCAAGGTAATTTAGGAATTTTAGGAAAATAGGTAACAAGGTATTTCAAGGTAGGTATAGGTATTTTTATATTATGTCGAATACTAAACTCGAGAATAGCTTCAGAAACAAGTACAGTACACCGTGTCCCACGAAGAGGTTTTCACGTTTGATTTTATATTACGTGCCCATTCATGCACCGAACTTTTTCGAACAATTTTACACAGTTTACAAAGTAGGTTCTAAAAATATTCTGGGAAAATTTCAACTCCCTAACCTTTGTAAAAACAAAATGGCGGCATATTGAGAAACGATACTTTAGGAACATTAAAAAGGTGTTTTTTGGTTTTATAAAATATGTTTATTTTTGCACTTTAGGGCAATATGACTTTTAATAAAAAACTAGAACATAGCCTAATGAAAAACCTAAGTCCGAAATTAATCAAATTGAAATCAATCCATAGCAACACACTGATAACAGCGCTTGAGAAATGATTTGTAAGCTCTTACAAGGAAACTCCGCGGTATCCGGAGAAGTTCCTCTTCTATTGATCGTTCTAGTTCCTCATCATTAATGAAGCTATGGGTATAAACTTTTTCCTTCAAGTAGCCCCATCAAAAGAGATCACAAACAGTTAAATTTGGTGATCGGGGTGGCCAATTTGAAAAAATCACTCCCACGACCAATCCAACGGCTATAAAGTTTGTCATTTAGTAATATTGCTTGGCGTGATTTGCGAAATGAGGTGGAGCACCATTTTGTTGGAAGGCTGCTTGATCCATTTCTGGTACCATCAAATGAGTCAAGACTACCGCAACGAAGTAAACAAATCAGATGATAACAGCTCATGAAAGTAGTTTTCATAGGGAACGAATTGGTTTAATTTTCAATATGCCGCCATTTTGTTTCTATCAAGGTTAGGGAGCTGAAATTTTCCCAGAATATTTTCAGAACCTACTTTGTAAACTGTGTAAAATTTGAAAAAGTTCGGTATGAAAGGGCACGTAATATAAAATTAAACGTATAAACCTCTTCATGGGAGACTCTATATATTTATTGATATGTTTTTTCAAGGTAGTAATGACTAAGAATTTTATATCTTACCAGTTCCGTTGAACAAACTTCCACAGGGCGGAGTCTTTCTGCGACGTTTGAAGTCCCCGAGGGTGTTCAACCTGCCCAACGA
This sequence comes from Nilaparvata lugens, assembly GCF_014356525.2. Taxonomy (NCBI): domain Eukaryota; kingdom Metazoa; phylum Arthropoda; class Insecta; order Hemiptera; family Delphacidae; genus Nilaparvata; species Nilaparvata lugens. The sequence continues at coordinate 34,188,674 of NC_052514.1, read as the reverse complement.
TACGTGCTCCACTCTCATTGTGTTGCTACAACAAAAATAAAATTATTTTTAGAAAAATAAATACATTTTTACTAGTAGTTCTGTGAACTGTAGACCTCACGCAGTTATCTCATCCACAAGTAGCCTATCTGATGTCACCTGTTCTAGTTGATTCAGTTGAATCACAATTCACAGTTGAATAATAATTTACTCTTATAAACTGTTATTTGTTTTCTCCAAGATCAAAAACTCACTTATGTTAATAAACTCAGTTCACGTTTGAATTTGTATCCCATATGATGATTTATCCAGTTTCGTGATAATATTTTCCATCTGATAGAAATATATCTCAACTATTTTGAAATTATTTTTTTTTCAATCAAGAATATTATAATTTCTTCGAAATTATTCAGTTCATTTAATCATTATTCATTTTATTTTCAATCACCTATTAAATTTGTTTTTCAATTGTAAGAATATTGATACTGATGGGCACGCTCCATGAAAAATATAGAAACCCTACCTTATAGAAATGGATACGGCCAGACATCTGTTAGTCCAGTCAAAGAAAGGTTATAGAGGGAAAAGTTTGGAAGACAATTTTTGACCCCGCAGTTCTGTTTAGGGTAGTAAGGAGGTAAACATATCAAAAGTTCCCACCCCTACCCACTGTGCTAAGGGGGTGGGGGTGGTTCAAAGGTACCATTTTTTGGTTCCTCGCATATAACTCGAAAACTATGTATCTTACGGACATAACTGTTATATACAAAATTAACTGTTATATACATATCAAAAGTCTCCATTACTAATTCATGTGCTAAGGGGATGAGGGTGGTTTAAAAGTTGCATTTTTTTAACGTTTTGCTACCACGCTCATATCTTGAGAACAAGACAATCGACATAACTAATCATTCAAAAATGAAGCTTGATAAATTCTCTACACTTTTTTCCAGTGGAATCTTGTGATATTCCCGACAGTTCCCGAGATATTCGCTCTTAAAAGTGTGGAATTGTTGAAATAACAGGTTTTTATCCAATGTTTTGCTCTTTCAGGGCTTATAACTCTCCAACAATGCATCGTAAAAATTGATGCTTATCGTAGGTTTGTAGAGCATTTAATTCTCTTTGAAATGTTATATTATTTCACTATTCCAAGTTTTCCTTCCATTGTTATAGCAGGTTCAATGAAGGGGACGAAATTTTCATTGCTGCAACAAGTTGATCGTTTGACAATGAAATTTGAGGCAGATGACCTTATTATAGTAAATGACTAAGGAGTTACTGAAGCAATATTTTGAAAAAACATTCAATATGACTCCAGACACATAAGAGGAAGTATCTCAGTGATACAAAAGAAGAATAATGTATGTGGTTTACAGCTCGTATCTACTACCTTAATTCTTGAAAATATTAATCTGAAATTGTAGACCGATGTTGTTCATTCACAGCATACGATTATAAACTTATATTATTATTAATTTATACATCGGATTACAACTTCATCAAATGAAGTTGTAATAATATTAGTTGTTATAATCTCACTGTACTCGAATTCTTATTCATGATAAATAAATTTGTTCAAGTGACAAACTTATTGACATAATTTTCTCACGATTTCACTAGACTTTTATTCAGAGACAAAGCAAATAGAATTATCTAATAGATCACCGTGCCGTCCGCGTCCAGTCAGAGAACGTTCTGAATATGTTACAAGACCATGGAGTGAAAGTGCGTAACGTGTAAATTTTTCTGCAATTTGTTACATAAAATTGGAATTTTATGAATGTTACAAAAGACTGACATTTGTGTAATTTGTTACATTAAAGTTCAGACCAAAGCAAATAAAAGAGAGAATGAGTGACAGCATTGAATTTTTGTTACAAGTGATTTACTACAGATTAATAACTTGATAGAACATACCTGGTTTTGGTTAGAATTGGACAAGTGAACCCCTTGTGAGAGGATTCGGATAGTTTCATGTTGAGAGAGTACAGTTCCGCTAGGTAGCTCAGCTGGTCTCTCTCTGTCTTCTGCATGGGATGCAACCTGCAATCAACAATATACAAAAGTTTGTTAGAATGAACAATAAGAATATAGAAAGTAAATGAGCAATAACAAAGACATCCATATACAGTATAAAAGCGAAACAACAAATAACACCTAAAAAAGGATTTACTCATCTCTGACGATTATCAACTTCTTGAAGTGTATCAAATCCTTTTATTGACCTGTTACCTATTCATACTATCAGCATTGGTGTTATTATGAGGGATTCTTGAGTTTGAAATGAGTCATACTAGAGATGCTCTATAATCTAACCTCTCCTTGAACAAATCATATAATTCAAGCAACAGAATATTACAAGAAGAATCTCACAAGCTTCACTCCAATCTTCATTAACTAGCTTGAACAGTCAGCATTCCTTATGAATAACATAAATCTTTCCAACTCAACCGATGCTGACAGCTTAGATTGAATCTGACTATAGCAACATACAGGTAATTATTGCAAGGATTCAAATAATCCACCTGAAATTAGACTAGTAATTTCACTATTCCAAGTTTTCCTTCCATTGTTATAGCAGGTTCAATGAAGGGGACGAAATTTTCATTGCTGCAACAAGTTGATCGTTTGACAATGAAATTTGAGGCAGATGACCTTATTATAGTAAATGACTAAGGAGTTACTGAAGCAATATTTTGAAAAAACATTCAATATGACTCCAGACACATAAGAGGAAGTATCTCAGTGATACAAAAGAAGAATAATGTATGTGGTTTACAGCTCGTATCTACTACCTTAATTCTTGAAAATATTAATCTGAAATTGTAGACCGATGTTGTTCATTCACAGCATACGATTATAAACTTATATTATTATTAATTTATACATCGGATTACAACTTCATCAAATGAAGTTGTAATAATATTAGTTGTTATAATCTCACTGTACTCGAATTCTTATTCATGATAAATAAATTTGTTCAAGTGACAAACTTATTGACATAATTTTCTCACGATTTCACTAGACTTTTATTCAGAGACAAAGCAAATAGAATTATCTAATAGATCACCGTGCCGTCCGCGTCCAGTCAGAGAACGTTCTGAATATGTTACAAGACCATGGAGTGAAAGTGCGTAACGTGTAAATTTTTCTGCAATTTGTTACATAAAATTGGAATTTTATGAATGTTACAAAAGACTGACATTTGTGTAATTTGTTACATTAAAGTTCAGACCAAAGCAAATAAAAGAGAGAATGAGTGACAGCATTGAATTTTTGTTACAAGTGATTTACTACAGATTAATAACTTGATAGAACATACCTGGTTTTGGTTAGAATTGGACAGGTGAACCCCTTGTGAGAGGATTCGGATAGTTTCATGTTGAGAGAGTACAGTTCCGCTAGGTAGCTCAGCTGGTCTCTCTCTGTCTTCTGCATGGGATGCAACCTGCAATCAACAATATACAAAAGTTTGTTCGATTGAACAATAAGAATATAGGAAGTTAATGAGCAATAACAAAGACATCCATATATAAAAGCGAAACAACAAAGAACACCTAAAAAAGGATTTACTCATCTCTGACGCTTATCAACTTCTTGAAGTGTATCAAATCATTTTATTGACCTGTTACCTATTCATACTATCAGCATTGGTGTTATTATGAGGGATTCTTGAGTTTGAAATGAGTCATACTAGAGATGCTCTATACTCTAACCTCTCCTTGAACAAATCATATAATTCAAGCAACAGAATATTACAAGAAGAATCTCACAAGCTTCACTCCAATCTTCATTAACTAGCTTGAACAGTCAGCATTCCTTATGAATAACATCAATCTTTCCCACTCAACCAATGTTGACAGCTTAGATTGAATCTGACTATAGCAACATACAGGTAATTATTGCAAGGATTCAAATAATCTACCTGAGATTAGACTAGTGATCTCACTATAGCAACATAATTATTGCAAGGATACAAATAATCTACCTGAAATTAGACTGGTGATCTCACTATAGCAACATAATTATTGCAAGGATACAAATAATCTACCTGAGATTAGACTAGTGATCTCACTATAGCAACATAATTATTGCAAGGATTCAAATAATCTACCTGAAATTAGACTAGTGATCTCACTATAGCAACATAATTATTGCAAGGATACAAATAATCTACCTGAAATTAGACTGGTGATCTCACTATAGCAACATAATTATTGCAAGGATTCAAATAATCCACCTGAAATTAGACTAGTGATCTCACTATAGCAACATAATTATTGCAAGGATTCAAATAATCCACCTGAAATTAGACTAGTGATCTCACTATAGCAACATAATTATTGCAAGGATTCAAATAATCCACCTGAAATTAGACTAGTGATCTCACTATAGCAACATAATTATTGCAAGGATACAAATAATCTACCTGAAATCAGACTGGTCATCTCACTATTGCAACAGAACTATCTTTTTATAAAGTTTCGCTTCCCCAGCCGGCCCCACATGAGCTTACCAACAACTGGAATTGTCAGACAGAATGTTCAGAAAGAAATTACGGAGTTTTCAGTACATTTTTGATCATTTCTAAAAAGGGTAGAACGTGACACCAGCTACAGTTAACAAATTGAATTATAAATTTATTATCTAATTAAAAGTACAGTATTTGTTGAAGAATAATAATATACCTGAGCTCAGACTGTGCAGGATCCTGTAGGAATTTGGATAGCTTTTCATTGGCCGAGGTGAGTACACTGAACCCGGGCTTCTCACTCCTCACACGTCTGCGACCTCCTCTGATCTCTCTATGGCCACGACCCTGCAAATAGCATATTCAACGAATTAAAAATAGAAATTTGCAATCAGTAGCCTATTATAATACGAGGGCTATCCAGAAAGTAGATTACGTTTTCGTCTGTATCTGCTAGGGACGGGGCTAGCACGACCATCTTGGGGTCAGAGCGTTGCACAGCTTAGTTGGCATTTTGCCGTGCTAGTGAAAGGTTCGTGCTGTACTCCGTTAAGATATTGTGACGGGTTGAAATGTCTGTGTTAATTGACTGCAAAAAAACTGTAAACTGATAGAAATCTGTCAGCAGCTTTATGAAGTGTATGGGGCAACATTATCACTGAAGGTGGAGTGCATCAGTGGGTCATAAGATTAGAAAATGACCGAACCAAATTTCACGACGAATATGGAAGTGGGAGACCCAGCATAGTGACTGCCGAATTTGTCGAAAAAGTCGATGCTAAAGTTCGTGAAAATCGTAAGGTCAAAATAACAGAACTTTTTTTTAGTTTTCCACAAATTTCGCGAAGTTTAGGCTGACTATGCAGCGTTTTGATGACGACGCACAGCTGCAGGAAGACGTAACGAATTGGTTGAAGGCTCAGGCGGCGGAATTTTCCAACGAAGAAATTTCCAAGCTCGTACATCGCTATGATAAATGCCTTAATTTGAATGGTGACTATGTAGAAAGTAGTATTTGAATGTGGCTTTCATCTGTGTAGGCAATAATAAAATTTGTTTCCTATACTTTGCTTATTTTTTATTCCAAAACTTAATCTACTTTCTGGATAGCCCTCGTATTTTTGATATTGTAATGTTATAAAAATCTGGTGTGGCACACTCACACAACTTTCCTTGCCGTTATTAGAATTGATCACCTGACGCTAGTGTTCACGCGCATCACAAGTCTACTTATAAGCAAAGATCTAAGCCAGCTGGTGACAGGACAATAACGCAGGAGACATACGAGATCCGATATCTCTTCATAGTGAATGATTTAATAGAATCAACAGTTGCCAACAGTTTGCAATTGGATAATCACATTTTCTCGAATTTCGAGTTTAATTTCAATTTTAAGTGAAAATGTTACTCAACATTAATTGTAGAGATTTTTATGCTCAATCTTCTCCACTCGATTTTTTTTTTTGTTTAAATTGTATCTGAAGCCTGATAATTGGGAATCTAAAATCCAACTTTGCATGGATGGGGCGGAGCTCCTGAAATGGGACTTGTGGCAGTTGATAGAGCTTATCGATGACTATTTCAGGTATACCTTTAATCAAAATCGTTGGAGCCGTTTTCGAGAAAATCGCGAAAACCCCTGTTTTAGACAACATTTTCGCTACTTTAGCCGCCACCTTGAGTTGCATTTGATCGAAATTGTTCGTGTCGGATCCTTATATTGTAAGGACCTTAAGTTCCAAATTTCAAGTCATTCCGTTAATTGGGAGATGAGATATCGTGTACACAGACGCACATACACTCATACACACACACACATACAGACCAATACCCAAAAACCACTTTTTCGGACTCAGGGGACCTTGAAACGTATAGAAATGTAGAAATTGGGGTACCTTAATTTTTTTCGGAAAGCAATACTTTCCTTACCTATGGTAATAGGGCAAGGAAAGTAAAAACATGAGTCAGCTATACTGAAAGTGGGTAAATAGGTGTATTCTAGCTTAATTTTTTTGAAATACTTTTACTTTTCAAGTGATATCTATCAAGTATAATATTGATTTTTTATTAAGTAATTCATCCTTCCAAATTCAAAATTTCTAGTTTCTTAATTTTTGACATAAATTGGACTAAAATTCTTGGAAGTAAAAACATAACTTATCTTTTGAAAAGTAAACTAAGAAATTTGGGAGTAGAACAGTTTTGGTCTCTCGCCCAATCATATCAATAATATTATAAATATTTGTAATTGCATTGATGAATAGATGAACAATAATAATCCACCTTAAAGTATTTCTCATGACAATTTGATATTGACTGCGGTGGCACATAGTTGTAGAAATAGATGAAAACTTAGCCAACATCTTAAAAGAAGTGAATTGAGAGAAGATGTTCCTACTTAACTGACAAATTACAACATTTTTCCTCAACTCAATACCAAATTATTTTTTCGCCCCACTTGGATGTAATGAGCTGGTTTTCGTGCGTCATATGGAGGCCGAAAATGACTGTTTTCTGACCAGGCCGGTAAAAGTTTTACGGCCCTAGGGCTGTAAAATAACCTTGAAGTCAGCTGATTCTGATTTGATGTGAACGTGTTTACAAAATGGTTTATGAAACGGAATCAGTTTATGCTTCTAGAGTTGAATAAGTATTCAGCAATAGGATAATATCATTTTATTTGGATGAATAGATTTATATATTATAAATTATTCAAATTCGATTTTCAGAGTAGGATAGAACTTCTAACCTAAACTTCCGAAGTCAACGACAACAAGCATTGTTGACGTTGACATTCAGATTCGCCAATTTCAGTGCTAAAACAGCTGATCAAAAAATTTTTCATTATTTGTGTTTATTATTCAAGAATCAAAACATTTATAATAAAATCATCTTATTGTGAATTGGAAGAATAAAAAGTTTAAACTCAACCTCTTACATAATTGAACATGATCTTTTAGGTTATTTAGACAAATCAGAATAAAAAATAAAAATACTTGGACAATTTCCTGATATTCAGATTACCTCAGATTTGCTAGAGCTATGACCTTCCTTTGCTTTCGGAAGTGCCTAATAAACAATAAATTATTCTCATATTTATATTGTTTATTTTTCTGTGTGGCGAAAAATAACGTTCTCACCATGGGCAAAAATGTGTTTCTGGCTCTCAATCTTTTCTAGTCCTCGGCCTACGGCCTCGGACTTGAAGACCGATTTCGAGCCAGAAAAGTCTCATTTTCGGCCCTAGGTGCGAAATATACTATTACTCTACTCAATACTACATTGAGTAGATGGCAATAATTCCATTCTTGGAGTGGAAAAACCTTTGGCATTAACAGAAATTTGAACCTAACCTTAACCTAAAAATGTGGACTATACATTTTTCCAAATTATGTTAGAAATAGTAAGGGCAATGACAGTTTTTTCTTCCTCTGCGTATTTTTGTCATTGAATGCCTTTTTTGGCTAATAATTGTACATTGCGTTAACATTGAAAGTAACTAATGTGTGAATGAGTGAGCTTGTTGGATGTGTTTTCTCGCTCCTTGGTCAAAAAATGCAAGTTTTCAACAATTATTGTATATTTCTTAACGATTTTATTTTGTTCGTCGATCTCACCGTGCTTCCCACTTCGTTTTAGTTTGCCTGATTTGGTTTATTTTATTCTATTTATAATAATACCTCTTTCCAGATTGAGTTTTGTTTTATTTGTTACTCTAGTCTATTCTTTCTTAAATATTTTTTTTAATTGTATTTAGTGGTATTCTCCATAGCTATGAATAGTTTAATTTAAGATTATGTATATTGATGCTACTAGACAACTCGCTCCTCTCTCACAGGCATGTGCCCATAAGAGGAGCCTCCAATGAAATGTATTTTTATTTTTTACATGCAAATATAATATTGTATTATATATAAATAATATATAATACATATTATATAAATATAATATTTTTTGGAGAATAAAGAATTTTAATTTCAATTTCAATGGAATAAATAATGAATGATAACAATCATGTGTTCAGGGTGGTTACCAGTCGTTCGTTGAGCATGCGCACTCTTTGCCAGGTGTGGTTGTCGGCCAAGTCGATGTTGCCGGTGAGCAGGGCCTGGAAGGAGGGTTCCATGTCCTCATCACGGTCAGAGTCCTCCCACAGGCTGCGACTTCCCCCCGCCGCACCACCGCCACCCCCAGATTCGCCACCCCCGAACCAGTCGCTCTGCTCGTCGTCACCTAAAAAAGTATCAACAAAAGCAACCGTAAAATAATTGCTTAGGCTGGCCACTAACGATAGGACATGCATGATACACATGTCGTCATGAATTAAACGTGATAAACAACAAACAAATTATTGTAATAATACAGAAAATTAAATTTATAATGGTGTTTACATAAAAACATTTGGACTATATCGAAATTGGGGAGAGAAGCAGTTTTGAGTTTCTCCTGTTGATTTCCTCCCAATCATTAATTTGATACTGTGATTGTAAAATTAATAAATAAATAAAATAATGTTAGGTTAGCCACTAACAGTGGAAATGCATGATAAATATGCATGATACACTGTCGTCATACATTGTCGTGTCATCACAGAGAAAGGTTTCCAGCAATATTTTTTGAGGTTATGTTTTTGTATCTCCGATTTTTGTTGTTTATTTTTTCTTCGCTGCCTATTTGAGGTTAAATTATTTTTAATTATTATAATTTTCAAATTTCCAGTGGATTATTTATTGTTATTGGTTGTTTATTTTAGAAGGCTCTTGCTGATGACAGAACATGCAAGATGTAAATGTGTGTGTTCGGGAAACCAAGTTCGTGTAGGATTTTCCCACACACTGTAGTGGGGAGAGTGAACAACCGTCGTTCGTTACTTCAGTGTCTTTCGGGGTCTAGAGATGAGTGATTCAAAGTTTGCAGCTGCTGTGGGAAGAAAATATATTGAATATATATAGATAGATATATCGCCCTGGCGGACGAACCGAACAAAGTTTTTAATCCAGGTTGAAGACCAAATTCGTCACGAATTTGGTTCGCGGTTCGCCAATTTTCAACATACACTGGGGAACTTGGTTTGCAAGAACCAAGTTCGACGATCCAAATTCCCTAGTGTATAGGGCCCCTAATACACTAGACACTATACCTTTTCATATTTACTACAAATATTACACCATGAATTAAATAGAGTATATGATTTGAATTGATTATCGAGCACCAACAATGCAATACTCAATTAAATTTATAACTCATAACTATTGATGTTCTATTCTCACAAAACCCGAGGTTAGATACTCAGGGCATCATCTTCAGTTGAAGATTGAGCTTAAAGAAAAGACAAAATATTGTGTTTATATTTGAAAAAAACCTTCAACATATCTGAATACAGTGTTTTTGTTTTTCCATAATAATAGATCACGATCTGAAAGAGAAAAACTAAGCTTAGCTTGGACTATTCCTCTTTCAAATTTCAATGGTAATGAATATTCATTTATTTATAGATAAAAATATAAATCTCAGTACCCTTTTAAATTATTTTATCATAACATGTTTCGGACATTAATGCCATTTTCAAGTAAATTGGAAGAAAATACACAAATCAAATACATGATATAGAAAGGAACAACAGGCCTAGCCCAAAACTGTTTATTTCTTGATTTTGATAGAAGTATGTCTGAAACGTAGGCTATGTTGCTTCACTTTGAATCAAATGCTTATTCCAGAAATGTACAAATATAGAAACCCAAAAGGTAATGTGTATGTCACGCACTTCATATTTCTAGTCCGAGAATATATATTTTTTCAATTTATTAAATAGACAATACTGATGAAGAATCTGAATAATAATAATCTTCTTCTTCTGACTTCCTCGGTATAGGCATGATTGCCTGTTCCGGTCTTTGAAATAGCCTTGGAAATTAAAATTCATCATTAATAATAATTATAATCATAAATTCTTTTATTTCTCCAGTTGATACAATACATAATAAGAAATTATATAACATGGATAAATACCTTCACGACCCTCATCGTTGGTGAATATTCCCGTATCGCTCTCGGAGCTGGACAGCGAGCTGTTGCTCGGCGGTGCAGGGGCAGGCGCAGGGGCGGCCGCCGTCTCCATGGCAACCAACGGCGACGGTGACACCTCATCGCGGATGCTGAGTCGCTGCAGGCCGAGCGCGCGAGGCGAGTCTGCCGCCAGACTGGTGGTGTCGGTCTTGGTGCCGGCTCCACTGCGGTAGTGGTGGTGGTGGTGCTGGTGGTGATGATGATGATGGTGATGATGGTGACTGCTGCGCTTGCGTTTGCCCGAAGCGCCCGACAGAATTTGCGTGTTGCCGCAGAATCTAACAAAGAAAATTACGTTTTCAATTCATCAAATAATATGTTTTCAATAATAACTGGAATCATAAAAACTGGAAACATAACCTTATGCTTTATTCATTTATTCATACAGTAAGTACATTATCAAAATGATAGGGATAAGAAAAAAACCTTGTGCTATTCCTCTCCCAAATTTAAATAACACATAGTCCAAAATAGTAGTCTTGTAGTTCTACAGAATTTTCAGTCCTCAAATATTTTCACAAAGTAGATTTTCAAATTTAGCTGCTTCAAAACTAAACATAGAATAAATATTTCACATTATTATAACAAAAATAGGAAATATTCACATATTAAAAATATAATTTTGAAGAATTAGCGAAAAACAAGCATTCAATGCTACATTCAGTAACAAAATTTGGGAGAGACTGTCTTATGCCTAGTCCACATATTGGCCCAGTAAGCTGACCCAGCCTGGTAAGCTTGGCCGCGTTTGTCTTGCCATCAACATTGCGTGCCCAATCAAGGCCAGCCGTAGCCAATGGTTGCGTTCAAACCAATATGATTTTTTTACTTCAGTAAAAAGCCTGACCACAGATTAGTGATCACAGATGAACCACAGAATGGAAAGTCGGCTAGTATCCTAACGACAAAATCCGCCATCTTGAAAGAAAGTGTTACTATACATTGTAATATAGCGGTAATTTTAATTTCTAACAAGATGATACAGTCACGTGTCGTGGTTTTGGTGCACTCAAGTCTTGGTTAGATTGATCTACACTACACAGCTAAACAACCTTCCGCTACGAACTCCAGTTCAATAATGTATGACAACTTCAATGATAATATAAATATCAAAACACATTGATACCTTCATTCTGTATGTATTGTGTAGCTGAGCGGTTGCTCATGAGTCATGACTGACAGATGTTTCCTCTGCTGCTTATATTTGTAAACAAAACTAGAACCTAAACCTATCTCATTGTATAATCAATTGAAATGGAAAACCATCAATTTTAAAATGCTTTGGATGATATGTTTAATGTTATTGAATTTATGTAATTATGCATTTCTGTGCTGCCAAGTAAATTATAATGGAGTCCATTATAATTGTAAACAACCTCTTATTCAGCCATATCTTTTAACGTTCTTTTCAATCGGTAGAAAAGTACAATGAGCTGATCAGTGAACGAACCGGATATGACTTTTTTTCTTATCAGTTAGACCAAAGACCTTGAAGAGGTATAACCCACAATGCCTGTGCCTTCCCAATGCTAGCTCTTACTTGAAATTAAAGGCTGCCATTGAGGCATTTTGCGCGAGATATTATATAATATGTATATTTGTAATATATGCCTATAGATTACAAAAATCTTCAAGGTCTTTGGTATGTAATAATCTTCCAGGTTGTCCCCTCAATGGCCGATTTCAATTCCAAGTACACTAGCACTGCATGTGAGTCTATACATCTTCAAGGTATTTGAGTTAGACCAAACAGTGCTTCGTTCAGAGTCACGTTCACTCACCGGTCTCATCGTTCACTCACCGATCAGTGGCTTTGAACGCAACCATTGTTGGCAAACGCTCGCTACACGGAGCGCCGCATTCAAAATGGCCAGTTGGAAATTTAGTTGGAGGATGAAAATATTAACTAGGTAGAAGGAACACAATAAGAAGTAACGCAATAACAACATTGATTTCATAGGAAATCAACTAAAAAATCACATGTCAATTACACAGTACACAGATCAAACCAGCAGAGTACGAGAGCAGACGACTTAATAGCACGCATTGGATGACTAGTGTGGATGGGTGGTTTGTCACTGCTGGCCATCACTAGCCGTCGTTGGGCAAATATGATGGTGCGTCATTTGGGTAATACTATTAATTCTCTCTCAGTCAATCATCATCATTGACTTGTGCCCGGTTGCAGAGTCCACACATAACTCCACCCATAGCTATGTAAGACATAAACTAAAATCATACACATAAACTGTTGGCCGTTGCTCAGTCGTTTTGTTGAAGCCTTTTAGTTATAGGCGTCTAAGACACATAGGTCACACTGCTGCTCTGTCACGAAACGTGTGACCCAGTTGCCATATGACATCTAACCCGCTATACGAGGTAAAAGTGTAAAGAGGAATAGTTGTGAACAGATCTAAAAGCGTTTCTCTAAGGTGGCGGAACATCACGTCTTCCATATTTAAGAATATTGTGAGGTTATGTTTGCAAGGTATCCTGATAGAGGTGATCCAATATTGCTAGTCCAGTCCATCTTTGTGTTTGCAAATTTTGAAATGATACTATTGATGTTTTACTATACTCTTGTAAAACGTTCGAATTTGTTTTTTGTGATAATAAAAGTTTCCTATGTTTTCATTATAGTCTGTTTTATTATTACTATTGTGTTTCTCTTATCGGCTTTTGTTATTATGGCTTGTTTTTCCCTTAATTTGTATGATATAGAATCCACTAATTGCATGTCTTCTTTGAATTATAGATAAATATTATATATATAATAAATTATACTGAAGTATAAAATTTCAAAACTTAAGCTTTGCGCACACTGCAACAGTGAGCGCACAACGAATAAATTGAAATTCATATTTATAAAACAACCTGTAATTTGGAACCTTTTAAAAGTCAAGCCAGGTTGTAAAAAAAACCAGTTAAATTTTAATCATGATTGAATGCCAGAGAAATCAATCAGAGAAGGTATTTTTTGAAAAGAAGGCTTTCCTTATTTAGTCTTCATGGCATTTAATCACGGTTAAAATTTAACAGGCATTTATGCAACCGGGCCTATACCGTGCCTATAAAATCTCACTTTGATAAAAATTTTGCGGAAACAAACACCTTCATCACAATAACATAACCTACGAAGCATGTTTAAAAGCATGCATTTAGATTTTAACAGCACGACATCGGACCCTTAGTTTAAAAGGATGATTTTAGCTGATGCTCATAAATGCTATCAGACGACTGTGCAACGCCTGAGAAGGGATTTAATTGAGCGCTTTCAGTTTACCAGCCGACATAGCTGTGTGGCGTCTGTGTTCATGTGGATGCACATAGGCTAAATACGAGGCTATAAAGTTAAGTGACGACTCTGCAGCCGGCCATAGATGTAGGTATTAAATCAGCTGTTAGCTGGGGTATGGAATGAAACTCAATGCATTTTAACCTATATTGTACTGTACACTCGCTATTCCTTACACAGCTGAACCTATTATGTGTGACGTTGTCATTCTTTCTAGTACGGGGCCTCCTATTAGAGGTGTCACTGGTAATAGACATGATAAAAAGATTCCTAAAGGCATAAAGCTTGTATTAAATTAGACCACCAGTCTCGGCCACTAGCCAAGAGCAACCATTGGCAGCATTGTGTAAAGCATCAGTGGGATTCCAGAATCTGGATCATTATCCTAGTGTAATGAGCGCAATAAGAAATATTGGAGTGCAAAGCCTTAGCCGTTTCGGCAATCCTGGCCGGCAGGATAAATCAATACCGACAAATCAATTTGCAAGTAGCTGTGGTCACTCACCTGTTCTCACAGTTGGTGTTATGTCTGAGGACTCGTTTCTTTTTGCCGGCAATGGATCCCGGGGGTCCCACACAGGGCAGCACAATGTTCGGCCGTGAAGTTGACGCCATCTCAACGTCCACCGCCATTCTTTTGAACTTCCTTTTTCTGTAAACAATGAAGTTTAATTATAAAACACTCGAAATATCACATTCATTGATCGAAATCACAGCACAGAAACATCAATTTATACGGGAAAATTTGATTAAAATTATTTTAATATAATCTTAAATTTACTTCTTCATACAAGAAAGTACTTCAAAAGTTAGAATTTAGTAGAACATTACTGAAGAATATTTCTACACTATTATTGTACCATATGCATTGGAATATCGTTTATGAATTATTATTTATTTATTCATTCATTGTCACATTACATCAAGTTTTTGAGTTTCACTCACATGACTGGTGACATGTCAGTATTACTAGATCTAAATTATTATAAAATTACTATCCAGTATTGTCAAGTGTAAATAATAATAAAAATGCATGATTATACATAGAATGCATTGATGTATTATAAAAAATAATTAATTGTTTATAATGTCTATAACTTATATCTATTCTACTTAAATGAAATTGTGAAATGGGGTACAAGGTTTTTTCAATTGATAGGTTATTTCATATTCAATAGAGGATATCATTCGTAAGTTCAATATCTCAAAAGTACGAGTGTTTCAACTTTTTGTTATTTATGTTCATTGTATAAAATTAGCAACACATTTCAATTAATATTGAACATGCCAGACTTAAACCCAACATTCCAAACCTTTCCTTTTACCTTTAAAACCTAATTGAAAATAATCCAAGTTATGCTCATACACTAGACAAATCGAAACTTGCAGTTGTGAGGCACTCCCTTCAATAGCATTTAAACAAATGCTATTTCTCATTATTTCCATAAGCGAATGATGAATCTTTCGAGGGTCTAAGCATATCTCAATACCTCAATAAAATCTTCACAAAAATCAATTTCGTTTCAATTATAAGCTAACTGATATTTTATAATGAAATAAAAAAAATTAAATCACTGACAAAAATTTCAACTTATTTAGTGATTAGATTAGGCTTCGGCCAGCTGTAAACTGGTTGATAGGTTTCTATTATCTAGTATTGAGATGATAAAAGGGGATACATTACGTGAAATACCTCCTGGTGTTCGGGCGAATGGGCGAGAAGTTCTCATTGACCGAGTCCGACTCCATGTTACCGGCCAGCTGTCTCTGCAGATGACGGGACTGCAGGTTGAACAGTGCGCCCGACGTCTGCACGCCTGACACATCATCTGAATCACTCTGCAAATTCAACAAAACCACTACTTATAGAATATCTGTTTGATAATATGCAACTTATACGCTAGAATAGAACACTGCTGTAGTGTCTAATACTTGAAAAATGTAGAAGGGTAAGTCAAGTACTGTAATATGATCTATATTATTGATATTTTGGGTGTCATTCGTAAGTGCGATACCTCAAAAGCAAAGTGCGAGTATTTCAAATTTTCGTTGTGTTTATGATATAAATTTATAAACATATTTCAAATAATATTAACATACTGTCATTTGAAAGTTATAACCTAACCTCCTTAACCTTTCCTTTTCCCTAATTGAACAGAATATTTTAGGTTATTAAACCTAACATTTAGACAAATTAAAACTTGCATTTCAGATGCACTCCCGATATTTCAATCATTCAGTCAATCAATCAATTCATTTATTTCACAAACAAACATTATACAAAATAACAACGAAAGATAATATAAAAATGTGAAATAAAAGTGGACAATCCTAGGCATAAGCCCGATTGGGGTGTACTACTTACTTCTATTTTGTATCCAATATAAGTCACTTTTTGAAAAAACGACTAGCAGTCAGATATTTTACAATAAATGAATTAATCACTCACTGTGACAACGAGATCTTTCGGCAGTTCCGCCATCTTCTTGGTTGCGGCGGAACTGCCGAAAGATCTCGTCACAGTGAGTAATTAATTCATTTATTGTAAAATATCTGACTGCTAGTCGTTTTTTCTAAAAGCAAAAAGTGATTTAATAATAAGCAGTTCGTGATGGAAAACAACATTGAAGAACCAATATAAGTATATTATATTACTGATCCATTCTGATCGAATATTGATTTGTCGACCCAAATACAGACCCTTGAGGTCTATATGGGCTGTTAGTACTTGAAATGGTTGCATTTTATATGCTTGTTTGTTTGAATAAAGAATCTTTAATTTTGAGTAACTGTACAACGGAGTACAAGTACACTGGATGAAATCAGAGTTTGGTCCACAAGCTGATCACGGCATTTACAGGCAAAATTCAGCCGTTCTCGATATAGTGAGCTTCACATACTGTCAGCATTGATTAAATGGAGAGCGTTGAGGATATTCAAAAGCAATGCTGACAATTAAAAGTGAATCTCACTAGTCGCTACGCATTTCCCATCATGAATCAGTTGATAATTTTTACCTTCACAAGGTGTGTCGTGTGTTGCACCTGTTATTGATAAAATATCGCCCGAATTTTCTACACCTGTTCAAAATCGTAGTGTTTGCTTCTAGCCTAACGGAACCAATAAACGTGGTAAATCAAGTATTGTGTGATTGTAACCAGCATACAAAGACAAGTACTAAAAATAGAAAACAGATGCACATGAATTCGCATTCATACAAAATTATGACACATGCATGAGAAAGGTAATATCTTTGTAAAATAAAATATTTTTATCAATAGACTTGCTAAATGACACACACGTAAATGTCTACATTACACTGTAAACCATTTTTACTTTTCTTTCAAGATTTAAATTCATTCAAGGTTTCCATCCTAACTTCAAGTATTGGTAACTTCAAACATGATTCACTTTGTTCACTTTTACAATAACACTTACTTTGAAATAGAATAGTGCTTTTAAATAATACTTTCAATTTGAAGTACTATACAGCAAGTGAACAAAGAGAATAATAAAATTTCATTAGTTCGACTTGACTTACTAAAATAACAAATATTACAAATATAAAAGATTGCTTTATCTTCAACATGCTTTGATACTTCTGAGCTACTGTAGTTTCCTGAAAAACATTAATTTTTGCATTAAACATTCATCGTTACGTTCTAATTAACAAAAAATCCATTCCAAGAATGTTCTACAAGTACTGAGAGTAGAGTTCAGCAGGATATACTTAACTATAGTTTGAGTTTGACTGCTGAATTGAAAGAATGTAACTTAACTAATGACTTATCAGAGTATTAAGAATAATTTACGGTATTCATAGTAATAGTTTTAATAATAGAAAAACATTATTAAATTTTCAACTTAATTTGGCATGAGATATTACAATTACCTGATGAAGACTCGATATTATCTTTTCTCTGTTAGCTGCCCAGTCACCTCCTACACTGCTGCTTGAATCATCACTCGCCTTCTGATACCATGTAAATGCTGAAAATAAAACAGGACAAGTTAGTAATTCCAACTATTAAGAATAATATTTAATTACATTAATATATTTTGCACTAATATTTGTTTATTATTCAACAGCGAACAATTTATAGTTGCAACATCCAATATATGTTTCCGAGTAAGGGTGTGATCACATTGAATGCGTAAATGTGCAGGTGCACGTCGAATCATGCATGAGCCGAAAAACATCATTTGGAAAGTGCCATTGAATCACGTTGTGAATGCATGTAGCTGCTCACACTGAACGCAACCAACAAGTGCAAGTGTTCAGTGTGAGTGTTCCTATAGCTCTTTCAAGATTTTGTTACTCATCTGCACGCTTGGTCATCCATAACCAAGCTTGCACTTGCAATTACGCATTCAATGTGATCACACATTAATTCACTGCCACGTTTGTTTTTTTTACCACAAGAAAGTAATCTAGTAATTACGGTACACAAAAGTTTACATTCTCATCAATAGGTCATCTTAGCACCCATGACTGATTTCAAGAAGTAAGGCATGAAGCCAAGTGGCGCGCTCTCTGTCTCACGCCAGCAGATATGTTTTAACCCTCAATTTTATTCAGATTTGGAGAGGTTAAAGAGACGTACAACCTCTAAAAGTAATATAACATGGAAGATAAACATTAGTTTATATGCGTTCAATAGTGATTGGAACTGTATCTAAC
>NC_052514.1:34078254-34170079 GCF_014356525.2 Nilaparvata lugens | reverse complement strand
TCCATCTAGCTGTTTACCTGTGTTATATTTGCACTAGCAGAAGTCTTCCGAGTGATTCACAGATCTTATTTGGATTTTCCTTTGATAATGATTTTATAGTTCATAGCTGGTGTACTGTAAAGTCATCTATTTTTGATGTGTTGATTACTTTTTATTGATTGATTCTTTATTGATTCATACAAGAAGTACATCATCAAAATGATGGGGAAAGAAAAATAAGGTAACCTTGTGCTATTCCTCTCCAAATTTAAATAATGTTACACATAGTCCGAAATAGGTTGCATATTTCCTAAAGAATCCCGTGAAGAATATCAAAACAACAAATAATACAATTGCCCTGGAATTCTACCGTAAGACAGCATCTTGAGAAAAGAATTTACAGCTCTAATACAACCCAAATCTGATGTAGTTCTTCATAAACTCTTTATGACCCTCCAATTAACTGATATACCGACTATTGATAGGTCTTCCACCATCTAGACCATTATACCATAGTCTACAGTTTCCTCATTCAGGTTAAGAGTTAAAATTTCTTTATAAAAAATCTAGATAAAGATTTTTTAATACTGGCTAGAGGTCAGTAACGGGTTTTGAACCATATAAAACACTGGTGATAATGTTCCCAACAAATCTCAGTAATCAAGTTGCTTTTACTAATTGTCGATGATATTGGGACCAATCCCAATCCACATGAGGCGTTTTCCAGCAGGCAGTCGGCAGGACAGACAGTCTCCGATTGTCTGATTCGGTTGGCGTTCGGAAATCAGTTCATCATAAACTCTGATTTCATAATCTCATATTAGACAACATTGACTTCCAATCAAAATTTGGGTGAGAAAAGTTATACTAGGCTCAGCCTAGTTCTTCCTCCATGGTCATATTTATGTTATGATTATAGTGAATTGTACAATAAAAATCAGCTAATCCTCCTTCCTGCTTCTGAATAGCGCCTCATGTGGCTTGGCCCTTATTCATGCTCTATCACGTTGTTTCAAGGTTTATTCTCTGGAACAGCATACAGGAATTCATTGGAAAGGAGGACTGAACATTACTTGTATAATTCAGGAGTTTTTGGAGGTGAATATTGCTGACATTTGAACAATATTTCAACGTATTATCACTGATACAAAATACAAGTATTGTTTGTGATATCATAGAGAAACAATAGCGTAAGTAGATATCCCATGGTATAGGGAATTTGTGTCGCAACTTTTACTGTTATCTGAAGCCGATTACTGTCGATTATTTTCAATTTTTACTGTTTTGTTGGGGTGATAGTGTATGAACGGCACAATTTGAGAGACTACAAGCGTCACAAGGCTGCATAGGAAAGAACTATGTGAACTATCGGCTTGGGATAACAGTAAAACTTGCGACATAAACGCCCTATACCATGGGATATCTACGCTATCGTTTCTCTATGGTGATATTATCTACAAGTTTGCTGTACCGTACCTAGTTGTTCGAACTCACTGCCGGCGCACAAGTTTTCTTTGCCGTTAGTGCCATTTTGTAAGTGAGAATATTTATTTTATCAATCTGTATTATTTTATGGCAAATAAATGAATTTGAATTTGAATTTTGCAAGAGTATGGTAAGCTATAAGAGGATTATACTTGATAAACAGCTTGCGTCAAGCTACTTGCCTTTCAACTGGCGTCGTATAAACCAGGTCTGTGAGTCAAGTAACAGTCAGGTGATAGATAGTCAAGTAAAAGTGGAGTAACGTCCGTAGAGTCAAGTAAAACACGTCAGGTAATCTTGTTTTCCTCAAGTCAACTAAAGAGATTGAAAGATTAGTGGTGAAAGGAGCTGGAAACAGTGCTTCAACAAAATGTTTTTAGTTAAAGAGCTAAGAGGTCAGTTATGTCGTGACTACAGAAATTGTTGGTGCTGAAGAATTTATCAAAGAAATAATATACCTGAATCTAGCCGATGAACTTATTCAAGAGAATAGACCTGAATTCAATTGATGAACTTATTCAAGAGAATAGACCTGAATTCAATTGATGAACTTATTCAAGAGAATAGACCTGAATTCAATTGATGAACTTATTCAAGAGAATAGACCTGAATTCAATTGATGAACTTATTCAAGAGAATAGACCTGAATTCAATTGATGAACTTATTCAAGAGAATAGACCTGAATTCAATTGATGAACTTATTCAAGAGAATAGACCTGAATTGAGCCAGCCAACTTATTCAAGGGAATAGACCAGAATTTAGACAACAACATATTAAAGAAAATATACCTGAATCCAATGTAAACTGTACACAATATAAACTGTTAAATAGTATATGTGGGGTAAATTGATCGAGGGAAGATTAATTGGTGTAAATGAGTCTGTAGTGGGGTCCACTTGTAATGGCAGTGTTTGATTAGTAATGGTATTGCTATCGTTGTCTATCATTCAACAGAGCGGATAGAGCCATCTCTTTCTTACTTTTCCTCTGTTGCCAGATCGTCTTTTAACAATGTAGAATTAATGAACAAATTATTTCATCCTAATTATGAAAATTCATTATAAAATATAATTTCTTGTTTAGTAAAATATAATTGATTATTTTAAACAAGAATAAACAGTTGATATTACATCAATAAACCTGTATCAGCTACCGTCTATAGAAGGCATTGACAAGACAGAGGTCTAAGATTCAAGTCGACGGTTTGGCATCTCTCATATTGTTTAAATGTTTGAATGTTTAAATGGTTATATGTCGCGCACTTACGGCGAAACGCGGTATTAGATTTTCATGAAATTTGACATGTATGTTCCTTTTTTAATTGCTGTCGCCGTATATACAAGGTTTTTGAAATTTTGCATTTCAAGGATAATATAAGAGGAAAAGGAGCCTCCTTCATACGCCAATATTAGAGTAAAAATCAGACTATAGAATTATTCATCATAAATCAGCTGACAAGTGATACACAGATGTGTGGAGAATCCAGTCTATTGCTGTATTTCCTAAGGTCTATAGTTTCAAACAGTACTTGTGGATGAGAATACTGCGTGAGTTCTACTGTTCACAGAACTACTAGTATTATATCAATAAACCTGTATCAGCTACCGTCTATAGAAGGCATTGACAAGGACAAAGGTCTAAGATTCAAGTCGACGGTTTGGCATTTCTCATATTGTTTAAATGTTTGAATGTTTAAATGGTTATATGTCGCGCATTACGGCGAAACGCGGTATTATTTTTCATGAAATTTGACAGGACTATGTTCCTTTTTTAATTGCGTGTCGACGTATATACAAGGTTTTTGAAAATTTTGCATTTCAAGGATAATATAAGAGGAAAAAGGAGCCTCCTTCATACGCCAAAATTAGAGTAAAAATCAGACTATAGAATATTATTCATCATAAATCAGCTGACAAGTGATTACACAGATGTGTGGAGAAGCCAGTCTATTGCTGTATTTCCGTGAGGTCTATAGTTTCAATCAGGTACTTGTGGATGAGAATACTGCGTGAGGTCTACTGTTCACAGAACTACTAGTATTATATCAATAAACCTGTATCAGCTACCGTCTATGGAAGTCATTGACAAGACAGAGGATCGGCAACGTTGTTCTCCTATCTTTCTCCACTGCCATTATAACGTGGACCTCACTATAGAACTTTAGCATTATTCTCATAACATAAATTGTTCCAATTCAACCATTGGGTGCAGTTTGAGATGGCTTCCACATAGTTATAACATTAATACATCACGCTTATAGTTAATTATCAATTATTGTGCTCCTAAATCCAATTACTAGTAAGATTCCCATGACACAGTTACAACCGAATATATTTTTAGAATATTCTAGTACAGCATGTTTTAACAAACACTAATTACTGATAACTTATTCACACACTGGTGTATTTTACACATACACAGACACCGTTAACTCACACTTATGTGTATTTTCACATAGCTTTCACACGCACATAATCCCGTAGGTGCATAGGCAGGAATGGACTAATTTCACACACACACCACACACACACACACACAGATGCATTTTACACATAAACTGAGACGATTTTCACATACACTAGCACATTTTAGACAAAAGAAAACGGAGTTCCACGAATACGAACGCTTTTTTCACACACTTTAGTACGCACACGATCGCGTAGGAAGCCAGAACTGACTAACTTCAACTGAGGAGTCGCGGACAAACAATACGAGTGCAGAGAAAATTATTAGAGTCAGAACAGGTGAACTGAAAAGGGGCCTTGAGAAAAGAGGGAGAGAGAGAGAAAGATAGAGAGTGAAGTGTGGGAGAGGAACAGAGAGATTGAGAGAGGTGGAAGATGGTGATTAAAAGAGAATATGATGGAGGAGGGAAGAGGAGGAAGGGTGGGATGATGGAGAAGATTGTATGGGGGGACCAGGAGGTTTTATGAATTTCGGGAGAGGAATGGAGTTTGTCAGAGAGAGAAAGAAAGAGTGAGTGAGAGAGGGGGAAGATGGTGATCAAAAGAGAATATGATGGATGAGGAAGAAGGAGGAGGGGTGGGAAGATGAAGCGGATTGAGAGGGGGCTGAAAATTTGTTTGGGGAGACAAGGAGGTTTTATGAATTTTGGGAGAGAAGTGGAAGATGTCAGAGTGAAGAGAGAGAGAATTAGAAAGAGAGAGAGAGTGTGTGAAAGAGAGAGTTCTGGAGAAGTAAGCACTATTAGAAGTGATAAGGAGGAGAGAGGAGGAGAACGAGGATAAGGATGGAGAAGAAGGAGTGCGTGGAAGGAGGCAAGAGGGAGAATAAGGATGAATAAGAGAAGGATGATCCGATAGAAGGGAAAGGGAGATTGGAAAATGTATGTGAAAGACAAGGAAGTTGTGATGATTGGAAATAGAGTAGTTGAGAAAATTATGGAAAATTCAGTGAAAGAGATGGGTAGGATGAGAGAAGAGAATGAAAAAGAAGGAGAGATTGTTTAGATATGTATTAGAGTGAGAAGGCATACAGTGAGAGAATCAAGGAGAAAGAAGCCAAAAAAGAAGGAGAGATTCAACCAATATTTATAAAAATGACAAAGACGGAAAATAAACGATGATAATGAAGTAGATGGAAAAATGAGTGAGATGGAAAACTTTGATAAGGGGTGAGGGTAAAAAGAAGAGAGGAATATTTCAATGATTATGATTGAAAAGAGAGGAAAGATTGCAATCAGTATGTGGTTGAAGAAGATGAACGAAGATGAAAATGAAGGAAGAACAAGAGAGAGGGTTGAGAGGGAGTGAGGGAGAGAGAGTGAGGGAGCGAGAGAGAGTGAGAATAGAATAAGTATGAGATTGAAGAAGATGAACGAAGATGATAATGAAGGAAGAACGGAAGAGAAAATGAAGGAGGAAGAAGAGGAGTAGGAGGATGATGATGATGAGGAGGAGGAGGAGGAGGAGGAGGAGGAGGTGGTGGAGGAGGAGGAGGAGGAGGAGGAGAGGAGAGAATAGAGATAATGGAGGAGATATGGTTCGTCGAATTCTCTCTAAGCCTCAGTACTTTTGGTCACTTACTAATTACTATGGTTGATGATTATGGTACAGAGGAGTGAATTAATTTTGTTTTAATTAGTGATTAGCGAATAAAGTGGGGATTTGGAGAGGATTGTGGTAATCTACGGTTAAATTGGGGAATTCTTGAAGTATTTAATTGCGGTTTCTTTGAGAAATTTGATGAAATTAATGGTAATGTGAGATATTATAGTTTGAGATTCAATAAAATCTTGTCATATTCAACTTTCCGACATATTCAACTTTCATTTGAAAATATATTCATAACCTGAATTGATCAAAATGTATTGTTAAAAAAAGTTTTTAATGATTTGCCAGAAGTTTTAATAACTGCACTTAGGTAGTTTCTGAAATAAACGATTCAATAGAAGGGAACTTTTAATAGGAGATTTTTCAAAACAGTATGAAAAAGTCTATTATGATACAAGATAGTTATTCAATTTTCATTACTATATGAGATCAATATCAAGATAGTCTATACGAACTTAAAACCCTTAAAAACCACCCTTAGAGTTAAAATATTTCCAAAAGATTTCTTAGTGCGCCTCTAAAGGGCCAACTGAACATACTCACCAAATTTGAACGTTTTTGGTCCGGTAGATTTTTAGTTATTAATACTATTATGTTCTGCGAGTGAGTGAGTGAGTCAGTCAGTCAGTCAGTCAGTCAGTGAGTGAGTGAGTGCCATTTCGCTTTTATATATATAGATAAAACTCAATAGACTCGGTTGCACAAAAACTTGTTGAATTTTAACCGCGATTAAATGCTGGAGAACCAATCAGAGAAGTCCTCTTTCCAAAACAGATATCACAGACTGGTTGTCTTGATATTCAATCATGATTAAAATTTAGCAGGCCTTTGTGCAACCGGGTCATATAGCCTACTGTAGCGAAATTATATTTTCCTATCAATCAATAAAAATTATGATAGTTCATATCAGTTCTATCTCTATTAAATAGCTCCAATCTTTGATGAACTTGGTAATGCACGAATCTTTGATAATAATATTCTGGTTTTAACAGCTGAAGACACTCCGAAACTGACGCTCCCTTCTCATTGGTCAGTATACAAAATAGAGTCTACACGATGACGTAATGGAATCAGCCGATGAGAGAGCGTTGTGGGCGTGGCCTTGTGCTAGGCACTAGAAGTGTACTCGCACGTGATTGGTCGAAACTGTGTGAAGTAGCGGATCTCTCAGCTGACATTGAAATCGGTTTCCATCAATAGAATTCCTCAATTGATACATTTATAATTATATAAAGTTTTATAATACAACCTATATATATAAAAGCGAAATGGCACTCACCCACTTACTGACTGACTCACTCACTCACTCACTAGCAGAACTGAAAATCTACCAGACCAAAAACGTTCAAATTTGGTAGGTATGTTCAGTTGGCCCTTCAGAGGCGCACTAAGAAATCTTTTGGCAATATTTTAACTCAAAGGGTGGTTTTTAAGGGTTTTAAGTTCGTCTTTTAGCATGTATATTCTTCTTATTCTCTTAATTATAATTGAAAAATGTCCATACCATATGTTAATATAGAACTATAATCTCTAGAGATTACCTCTTCGAAACAGTTGTTAACTGGTAACTAAATTAATAATTTTGTCAGGTTGGCATTAGGTTGAGTTGACTTTGTTTGGTTGGCACCAAGTTGAAGATAGAAATGCATTTATCGCGGAGAAAATTGATTGAGTACTGCTACTTCAATAATAGCTATTCCTAGGAATATTATATTACTAGCCGTCAGGCTCGCTTCGCTCGCCATATCCGTTTAGTCTGGACCCCCAATTGGATCGTCCTTATATATGATCCTCCTACAAATGAAAAAGGCAGGCGAGCGAAGCGAGCCTGCTGATCTCATACTTGGACGATCCAGTCGGGGGTCCCCTGGCTAGACGGATATGGCGAGCGAAGCGAGCCTGACGGCTAGTACATTTATTATTATAAAACATTTTATAATACATTCACATGTATACTTTCAACTAATGAGTTTTTTTTGTTTTGAAATATTGATAACCCTCTTTGGAGAATATTAATATTACAGTAATTGGAAAGGGGTGTTCTAATAAGACAGATTGTTTCTTATAGATTGCTGTATAGTGAAATAGTATTGAGTACCAGATAATATCATAGAGAAACGATAGCATAAGTAGATATCCTTCCTTACCCTATTGTTTCTCTATGATAATATCAAAGAGAAGATAGGGCGTTTATTTTCCGAATTTCACTGTTAATTCAAGCAACGGAGTAGAAAACATCTTTCCTTCTTCTGAGCTCAAGCTAATAGTCCAAGAGTAGCCTACTTTGGTTTTTTTTTTCGTGAAGCTATGTGATGCTGGTAGTCTCTCATACTGTGCCGTCCTTACACTCCCACCCCAACAAAATAGTAATAATCGACAGTAGTCGACAGTAATCGACTCAACATATCGGCTTCAAATTTGGAACATAAACGACCAGTATGTGATCATGCTATTTTCTCTCTATGATATCATTTGAGACGTTCCAAGATAATTTGTTTATGAATTTTTTAAAGCATGAAGTGAGAATTTATTGGAAGATGAAATTACTGTAATATAATACTGCTTTGTATCTCCAGTACATGAATTGGCGGAGTTTTAACAAATACTGTCCATTCATGGGAAAGGATTTCAAAGAATATCTTTCCCATTAAGGGGTTCCTCAAATTAAATTTTAGTAAAAAATTGGATTATTTCCAGTATTAAATACTGGCCATTCATGGGAAAGGATTTCAAAGAATATCTTTCCCATTAAGGGGGTTCCTCAAATTAATTTTTAGTAAAAAATTTGATTATTTCTAGCATTAAATACTGGCCATTCATGGGAAAGGATTTCAAAGAATATCTTTTCCATTAAGGGGGTTCCTCAAATTAATTTTTAGTAAAAAATTGGATTATTTCTAGTATTAAATACTGTCCATTCATGGGAAAGGATTTCAAAGAATATCTTTCTCATTAAGGGGTTCGCCAAATTAATTTTTAGTAAAAAATTGGACTATTTCTAGTAAAAATACTGGATATTCATGGGAAAGGATTGCAAAGAATATCTTCCCCATTAACAAACAACCGGAACTATACGAATGAGAGTTAATTGTACCTTCAACAGTTATTGGTGGACTCCGAACCACTGGCAGTGAAATCTACATTTAGCAGCCAGCGAAATTATAAAATTGGAGGTTGCAGATTCAAAATGGCGTTCATCACATTACGTCACACAGTTGCAGAGTTCAGAACAATCAAGCGCAATCGAAACATTGTCTAGCCATTATTATTGCAGTCAAGTTGGTCTGTCTGCTCTCATATCTGGTCTCTCTACTCTCTCCTACTCATTCTCTCTCTCTCTCTCACACAGTCGTTCACTCTCTCTTTTACTCTCACATTCTCTCTCTCTATTTGACTGACACACTCTCTCTTTCTTTTCTTTACTCACTCTGGAATCTAGCAATACTGACTCTCCAGAAAATAATACAGCAATTTCTCACTCACTCTCTCTCTCTCACACTCTCACTCATTCTCTCACACACTCGCTCTCTCACTCTCTCTTTCTTGTAGCACCCACTCCAGCAAACCGGAAACGGTGAGTTGCAAACATGAGACAGAGCGGAAGTTACCTATCTGATATGACTTTTGCATCCTGAATTATTCATTAATGAACTTCAACCGTAATCCTTCTACTCCTCTCCTTCTTCTCCATCTCATCCTCCTCCTCCTCCTTCTTCTTCTTCTTCTTCTTCTTCACCTGTCTTCTTCTTCTTCACATGTCGTTTTCTTAATTTTCTTCTTCTTCTCCTTATTCTTCTTCCTTTTCTTCTTCTTCATCTTCTTCTTCCACCCCCTCTTTCCCCCATTCTTCCTCTCAGAGATTAGCTTGATATGGTTTTTCGCGCACTGTTGAGCATAAACACAGCGAGTGCATTTATGCTCCAAAGATCTTTTAACAGGTGAAGTGAATGAACTCTGGACATTATGAATGAGGTTATTGAATTATTGTGTAAGGTTATTATTTTCATCTTTGTAGTCAATTAAATCAGGTCAACAAATCAAAACTGATCAATACTATCTCAAAATTTCTTTGATTCGAAAATTGGGGCCGGTTTCCGAGCTCGGGAATTAGCCAAGTTCTAGAACTGGATGTCCTATATACTACCGGACCTGAGCCTAGAAAAAAAATCTGGTTTGGCGCACTCACACAACTTTCCTTGCCGTTATGAAAATTGATCACCTGACGCTAGTGTTCCCGCGCATCTAAAGTCTACTATTCAAAGATTTGAGCCAGCTGGTGACAGGGCTATAACGCTGGAGACACACGAGGTCTGCTATCTCTTCATAGTGAATCATTTAATAGAATCAAAAGTTGCTATCAGTTTGCAATTGGATAATCACATTTTCTCGAATTTCGAGCTTAATTTTAATTTTAGGTGAAAATGTTACTGAACATTAATTGTAGAGATTCTCATGCTCAATCTTTTCCACTCGAATTTTTTGTTTAAATTGTATCTGAAGCCTGATAATTGAGAATCTAAAATCAAACTTTGCATAGATGGGGCGGAGCTCCTGAAATTTTTACAGATATGGGACTTATGGCAGTTGATAGAGCTTATCGATAACTATTCCAGGAACTTTAATCAAAATCGTTGGAGCCGTTTTCGAGAAAATCGCGAAAAACCCTGTTTCCCAACATTTTCGTCATTTTAGCCGCCATCTTGAATCGCATTTGATCGAAATTGATCGTGTCGGATCCTCATAGGGGAAGGACATTAAGTTCCAAATTTCAAGTCGTTCCGTTGATTGCGAGATGAGATATCGTGTACACAGACGCACATACACTTATACACACACACACACACACACACACACACCACACAACACACACACACACACACACACACACACACACCACACACACCACACACACATACAGACCAATACCCAAAAACCACTTTTTGGACTCAGGGGACCTTGAAACGTATAGAAATTTAGAAATTGGGGTACCTTAATTTTTTTCGGAAAGCAATACTTTCCTTACCTATGGTAATAGGGCGAGGAAAGTAAAAATGGCCGCCGAATGTGGTGGTCTTATAGAAACTCCTACTGAGAAAAAATCACTAATCAGCTGTTAGAGAGCGTCTCAGTTTGACGAAATCTCAGTTCGTCTAGTTCCCGTTTAAAATATCAATGCCAGGCACCACATACGGCGGCCATTTTTTTTTGTAGGCGCAGGTCCGGTATATACAAAGACCTTAAAGATCTCTTTAAGGTCTTTGGGTATATAGGAAGTCCCATCTAGACTTTGAACAGCTGGAGTCAGAAAATGGCTTTCTGAAACGGGGCGTAGTCGCAGTCCACGTTTGAATTAGATTTCAAAAAACTAGAAAATTGATCACAAAATAAAATAAAGAGAAAATAGTGTAAAGTTTCAGCTATTTTTAATTATTTAGGAATGTTTCATTCCGTCTAAGAAAACGTTCCCAATTATAGAAATGAGAAAATAAAGATTATTATAAAATCTACGATTACGCGCCGTATCGGAAAGCCAATTTTCTGACTCCAGCTGTTTAAAGTCTAGAACTTAGCTGAATCCCGAGCTCGGAAACCAGCCCTAATAATATTTAGTTTGTACTGTCACTGTGCAAATGAACAATATGATTTGATACTTAATAAACTGAGATACTTAATAAGTTATAAGATATTTGATATACAGGATAAGATACGGCCCATGATTTGATAATATACTCAAAGGTATTATATTAAGAAAATAAGAAGAAATTAGAATAGGCTGTAGACAATAGAAAACATCCAAGAGAAAGCTTTCAAACCAACTGAATAATCCGGTAGTAATATTAACTTTAAATTGTCAGCACAGATTGAATGGGAGGCAAGTGTATTACTCCTATGAGAAATACTGACAAATTGTAGTGAATCTGTCCACAGTAGTCAGGCATCTCGTTTACTTGGAAATCGGACAAATTTTCGTGACCAGCTCCAACATTAGGCTGGACCAGTAGTCAACAAACTGGCAACGAGATAAAGTGGGATGAACTGAGATGAACTGAGATGAAATGAGATGGAGTGAGATGAAGCAAGGGTGGAGTGAAACACGCAAGTATAAGAGTGGAAGGCTATCATTAAAAAATACCAGCCGCTAAATTGGAGGTATAGGCATATGGACCACCCCCATATACTATGGGTTAGGAGAACAGTATTTAGGTTGTTGTAGAAGATTTCGAAGATGGGGTGAAGAAGAGGGTGAAGGAGGAGGAGGAGGAGGAGGAGGAGGAAAAGGAGGATGAGAAGGAGGAGGAGGAGGAGGAGGAGTGGGATAAATAGGAGGAGAAGGAGAATATGTCAGAGGATTAGGGGAAGAGAAGGAGGATGGGAAAGAGAAGAAGAAGATGAAGATGGATATGAAGATGAAGATAAAGAAGAAGAAGAAGAAGATGATGAAGAGAAAGACGAAGATGAAGAAGATGAACAGGAATGAGAAGATAAAGAAGTAGAAGAAGATGGAGAGGAAGAAGAATAAGAATAAGAAGATAATGAAGAAGAAAGTGACGGAATAAATAATACATGATTGGGAGTGAAAGGTCAAAAAATAAATTAGCTTGAACGGGTAACTAGATGAACTGTATTCTGCTTGTCTGTAATTATATACTTGGAAGGTCAGAGGTTATAAAACCTGATATTATTATTACATAAGTTTTTTTCTCAAACTAAACATTACAAGACTCCACATAAACATCCAATATAATCGAACTGATGATGTTTGGACACCTCAGCTATTATAGTGATGTCCACATTATAACTTAATGGTAGTGGAGAAAGGTAGGAGAACAGTGTTACCGATTCTCTGTCTTGTCAATGCCTTCTATAGACGGTAGCTGATACAGGTTTATTGATGTTATATTAACTGTTCATTCTCGTTTGAAATAATCAATAATTACTTTTTATTGAGCAAGAAATTATATTTTTCAAAAATTTCATAATTTAAGAAGAAATATTTTGTTAATTTATTATCAACTAGCCGTCAGGATCGCTTCGCTCGCCATATCCGTCTAGCCAGGGAGCTCCGCCCCCTGGACCCCCGACTGGATCGTCCAAGAATGAGATCAGCAGGATCGCTTCGCTCGCCTGCATTTTTCATTTGAGCATTTTTATCATATGTAAGGACGATCCAGTCGGGGGTCCAGACTAAACGTCGGGCTAAACGGATATGGCGAGCGAAGCGAGCCTGATGGCTAGTAATATAATATTCCCAGGAATAGCTCTGATTGGAGAAGCAGTGCCCAATCAATTTTTCCGCGATAAATGCATTTCAATCTTCAACTTTAGTGTCAACCTAACAAAGTCAACTCAACTTAATGCCAACCTGACAAAATTATTAATTTGGTTACCAGTTAACAACTGTTTCGAAGAGGTACTCTCTCTAGATTATAGTTCTATATTAACATATGGTATGGACATTATTCAATTATAATTAACAGAATAAGAAGAATATACATGCTAAAAGACAAACTTTAAACCCTTAAAAACCACCATTAGAGTTAAAATATTGCCAAAAGATTTCTTAGTGCGCCTCTAAAAGGCCAACTGAACATACCTACCAAATTTGAACGTTTTTGGTCCGGTAGATTTTTAGTTCTGCGAGTGAGTGAGTCAGTCAGTCAGTGAGTGAGTGAGTGAGTGCCATTTCGCTTTTATATATATAGATTCTACATTGTACAAGACGATTTGGCAACAGAGCAAAGCGAGAAAGAGATAGCGCTATCCGCTTTGTTGAATGATAGACAAGGATAGCAATACCATTGCTAATCAAACACTCCCATTATAACGTGGACCTCACTATAGATTCTAGAGTTTATCTCTTGAGATGACCATCTCATTTATGTCCTTGATCTCTTGTAAAAAGAAGATGTGACGACTACAGGAAGTCAACTTGGGACTTTTGTGAGATGTGAGTGGCAGACTGACGGACACCATTTCTAAGTGGTTCTCGCCAAAGAATCAAGCATTTCTCCAAATCGAGAAAGTTGACTGAACTTGATCTTGTACGAGATCTTCTAGTTCCTCTAAACTCTGGACTGTAGAGCACAAGACGAGATTTGGATACAAGAGAGAGAGGACATCATGAGGAATCCTGACATTGGTGATAAAAATATTGGTGATTTATGGGAAACTGTCAAACTCTTTTAGAACTTTCTAGATATTTTCCAATATTATACCTAATTCATGATGGAAGAGCACGGTAAAAGATTTGAAGTCGGAAGAGAAGCTAATTAAAAAACTGGACGCTGAATCGGAGAATATTTTTGTGATCTGAATGTGGTTATTTTTCCCAATATTTCCCAATATTATCAAACTCACGTTGATAGAGTGTTGTGAAAGATTCAGTGAAGTGATTAGAGAACTTGATCCAAAGTTGAAAACAATGTTGACTGAAGAAGTAAAATACGTAACAGTGAAGGTCGTCACTTCCTGCATTATTTTGAAATATAGTGAATTCTTGATGGGAAATTGTGGAGCATGGATCCAAATTTAATGTAGAGAATACTTTAAATCAAAGTGAAAAGTATTCTTCATCAATAGGGCTACTTGAAATAGGAGCCTAAGTAGGCCTACCCTTTTTAAAATTGTTTACTCACAACATGTTTCGGCTATGATACCATTATGAAGTGACAGTGAAAGTGACCAGCACAGTAACAATATTATATTTGCCGAATGTTCAAATAGGATCGTTCATACTCGCTAGGTCGTGCTGAATGGGAACTGTTCAATCAGAATACATGGGAATTTTTTTTTCACTGTGCCGGTCACTGGTGGATGGCAATCCAGCTTCAAATATAAATGTTATATAGAAAAAAATTATTATCAAACGACTTTTGTCGATGCAATAATCAATGTTTGTTTATGACTATAATAGAAGTTTGATTCGATTTGATTCATGACTGGTAAAATACTAGGCCTATATCACTCAACTTTGATTGGCTGACGCTATGACAACGGAATCGCTGGTCTCTCATTGGTCAGCTTGTGATTGGTTGAATTCTGTCTCTCTCAATTCTCATTGGCTGTTGTAATGAAGAGGCTGTTATCATGATTATTGTTAAGAAATTTCTAGCTTGCTTGTGATTGGTTAGATTCTCTCTTATTCATAATTTTTTGTTATCATGACGACGAATTGAACGATAATCTTCAAGGAATGAGTATTTTTGAACTATTTATTCAATATGTGAATATTTCCTATTTGAGTGATAATAATGTGAAATATTTCTTCTATGTCTCATTTTGAAATATCTAAATTTAAAAATCTACTTTGTGGAAGTAATTAGGGACAGAAAATTTCGTGAAGCGAACAACTACGAGGCTTAACCTATTTCAGACTATGTGTAACCTTATCTAGATTTTGGAGAGGAATAGCACAAGGTTACCTTATTTTTTCTCTCCCTATCATTTTGATGATGTACTTATTTTATTAATCAATCAATCAATGAAGTTACGAAATTGGATCCATTCACTCCACAGTCCTAGGATACCAGTTTATCTCCAACTGGATCACATTGATATTTATTATTTTTTCATTTATTAATTGATTATAAAATAGATGCTGATTCATACACTATAACTGATAAAAAAAGATGAATATTCATAGAGTTTTACAAGGTTATACATTTGAAAAGAGATACACGACCTATTTATATAAAACTATTCCATTAATTTTGCAGGAACAATATTGGATTTGAAGGACCACCAGAGAAGTTATTAGGATCAAATTATAGAGCACACGCAGTTCAGTCTTTAGAGAAATTATTCCAGTTTTGATTAGAAACCCTTCCACTAAGATCAAACCAGAAACGATTTTTGATTCTATGGTACCTTCTAGAACCACCCAGCCTATTAGGATCGGCTGAATAGAGAAAATTACCTGATCTCAGGTTAGTTGTATTTTGATTAACCTTTTTTCTGCTTAGCTCAATTTCTTCTGGTTTTCTGATCCAAGATGATGCAATCTCTGACGCCCAAAAATGAAGCAATTATAAGTGTACTGTGTTGGGTGAGGGAAAATAAAGAAAGAGAAGTATAAGAAAAAAGTTGGAAGAATGGAGAAGATTTTCAGTATAGATGATGGAAATAGATGAGAGCAAGAGGGAGGGGGTGTAGAAGAAGAAGAAGAAGAAGAAGAAGAGGAAGAGGAAGAGGAACCAACTAAGAAAATGATGAGGAAAATATTTCACAACAGTCAGTTGTGTATTGTCTATTCCTTTAATCAACAGAAGCTTGGATGAAAAATGACAAAATATAGCAAACTCCAAAACCTACAAAATTAAGATGTCTGCTACCTCAACACATTTTGAACTAAATCAATCAAAGACCTTCTCGATTTAATTGTAGATATCAGTCAAAATGACTCAAGATCATTACATAGAAAACGTATGGAGAGTAATACTGCATTTGAGAGAGAAAGGTGAATAGAAGTTACTTGAGAGAGGGAGGGAGAGACAGAGAAAGAGACGGAGAGAGAGATAGTAAATAAGGGATACATTCATGAAAATGAGAGAGAGAGTGATTGAGGAGTTAAGTGTCCAGTAGAAAAATAAGTTGATTAATGGATGAAGAACTGCGATCATTTAGTAGCTACCGGCGATCGTGAAGCAACAAATTGATTTATTTTAATATTCATACATTTTATTCTAGCAGGGTAACCCGTGCTCCGCAAGGGTCTATTTTAAAATTTGACGTAATGAAATTTTGAAAATAGGCCTATAACCATCTTTGTTTAACCAATAATTTATATGCAAAATTTCAAGTTAATCAGTTGAGTAGTTGAGACGTGAAGATGCGTCAAACATAATTTTCCTATCCCGTACGTGTATAGGCCAGTTCTTTCCTTTATTATAGTATATATAACTGAAATTAAGTGATTAACTAACTCTATATGACAAGTGTGAACGACATATCAAATATATACAGATTCAGAACTAAATATTATTAAACGAAAATCCAAATTGAATGCTGTAAATCACCCCGAAGACTTCTGCTACTGCAAATATTGACAACAGTATGAACAGTTATTTTAAACAGGCAATTAGGAGGTACCGGGTTCGATTCCCAGGCTGACAAATAATTTTTAGATATAGCTCTCATCGAACTACCATCTAGCTGATTACCCTGTTGTCAATATTTGCAGTAGCAGAAGTCTTCGGTGTGATTTACAGCATTTTAATTGGGATTTTCGTTTAATAATAATTTTTCATTAATTAGTGTTTGAACAAAATATGCAACTTCCAATTTATTTCTATCTGTGGACTCAGAACTAATCATTCTCATTCATATTCGGTTGAAACTGATTAGGTAATTGAAAAAGAAGGTTTTTGATAGCAAGTTAAGAAGATTATACATAGCTTACCTTTCCAAAGAGATATGTACGAGTTTCACAAATACCTCACTATCACAAATGTCACTATCAAACAGTAACAGAAATGTATCAATGTTCACTCAATGATAATATACTACATACTACATTGAAACACTTTGGAAGGAGTAAATTGTGAAAAATTAATAGAAAATACACAATAAACACAACAAAACACTGTGTAAAGTCACTCTGTACAACCAATGAAAGAGAATATCACCAACAACTGACGGTTGAAATCGAGGAGACCGTATCAGTTTCCCCTCACTCTTCTCTTTGTCATTTCCTTACCCCTCCTTCTATCGTTCTCTCTCACTCTCTCTCTCTCTCGTTCCCTCTATCTCACACTCTCTCTCACTCTCTCTCCCTCTCTCTCTCTCTCTCTCTCTCTCTCTCTCTCTCTCTCTTTATTTCCTTTTTCTCCCGCCAGACAACAATAATAATTTCACCTGTACGGACATCCTTCCGCACTTTATCTACACCTTCCCACGTTCATCAGGTGTCTAGTAGTGTATCTTGCTGGTGAAGTTTTGTTGCAAATATATGATACGTAAGAATTTGTTCTGTTGCAAGGTTCCCACATCATTGAAGTTTTGTTGCAAATAAATGATACGTAAGAATTAGTTCGGTTGTGAGGATTCCCCATTATTGAAGTTTTGCTACAAAGAAGTGATACGTAAGTATTAGTTCTGTTGGAAGGATTCCCCATCATTGAAGTTTTGTTGCAAATGAATGATACGTAAGAATTAGTTCTGTTGCGAGGATTCTCCATTATTGAAGTTTTGTTGCAAACAAATATGATACTTAAGAATTAGTTCTGTAGCGAAGATTCACCATCATTTAAGTTTTGTTGCAAAGAAATGATACGTAAGAATTAGTTCTTACTTATTGCTTTTAAAATATTTTGTTTGTTTTTTGGTCCTGCTAAACTATTTGTTAGGTATGTGAATATTTACTATTTTAGTGATAATAATGTGACATATTTCTTCTATGTTTGGTTTTGAAGCATCTAAATTTGAAAATCTACGTTGTGAAAATAATTAAGTACTGAAAATCTTGTGAAGTGAACAACTACAAGACTTAACCTTTTTCGGACTATGTGTAGCCTTATCTAAATTTGGGAGAGGAATAGCACAAGGTTACCTTATTTTTCCTCTACCTATCATTTTGATGATGTACTAATTGTATCAATCAGAGAAGAATAAAGAAAAGTTATGTTGCAAGGATTCTCCATTAATGAAGTTTTGTTGCAAATAAATGATGCATAAGAATTAGTTCTGTTGCAAGGATCCTCCATTATTAAAGTTTTGTAGCAGGGAAATGATACGTAAGAATTATTTATTGATTGATACAATAAGTAAATCATCGAAATGAAAGGAAAGAAAAAATGAGGTAACCTTGTGCTATTCCTCTCCAAAATTAAGATGAGGAAACACATAGTCCGAAATAGGTTAAGTCTTTTAATTATTCACTTCACAAAATTTCCAGTCCTCAATTATTTTCACAAAATAAATTTTCAAATTTAGATGCTTCAAAACCAAACATAGAATTGGATCGACAGGAGAAACAAAACTAAGATACAAACTAGAAACTCCGTATCGAGTGAGAAGCAACATAGATCTCCCTAATTTAGAAGAGGAAATAAACTTTTTATTATTTGTATAATCCACCTGGACGAACACTTGTTGAGAAACGTTGGGGTAGAGGCGTTTCCGTTCTCAACCCACAGGTGGGAGGGAGAAATTAAGAAAATAAAGAAAGAGAACATGAGGAAGAAGGGTGTCAGGGAGTAAGAGTGAGAGAGAGTGCACAGAAAAATATATGATCCTTTTTACTTTGTGGTGAGTGAGAGGTAGGGTGATTCAGAGGGTGTGTGTGAGAGAGAGAGAGAAGAGTGAGTGAGTGAGTGAGTGAGAGGAATGGGAAAGAGGGTGTGAGAGTGAGAGGGTGTGTGTGAGAGAGATTAAGAGAGAGGGCGAGTGAAATAGAGAGTGTGGAAAGTGACCTGGGAGAGCAGCAGGTGCTACAGAAATTTTGAAAAACCTTGAAGCACAGTTGTTGACTGCAACGGACGTTTCAACAGGTCTCATTCAAGAATACACCCCTTTTGCTAGTTCTGTGGTGTTATTTTGGTTCGAACTTTTATTTCATGGTTGAGTATATCTATTATCGAATGATCCTCATGGTAGCTTATTGTTATTGGATCGGCTAATTTGATTCAATCATTCCATCGATGATTCAGTGTTATTCAGTTTGTTGATCTTGAAATTGCAATTCATATTATAAGCTTGTATCTGTTTTATTTAGTTTGTATTTAATGTTAGTGATTGTCAATTGAATAATTGAAATTATTTCAAGGAGAATTAATAATGTCTATTCCACGCTCTATAACGTGAAATATGTAAAATATTTATAAGTCCTTTGATTGACCGAGCGAAGTGAGGTCTAAGATTTCAAGTCGACGTTATGACATTTCTCTTAATGTTTAAATGTTTATATGTTTTTATGTTGCGCATTTACGGCGAAACGCGGTAATAGATTTTCATGAAATTTGACAGGTGTGTTCCTTTTTTAATTGCGCGTCAACGTATATACAAGGTTTATGAAAATTTTGCATTTCAAGGATAATATAAAAGGAAAAAGGAGCCTCCTTCATACGCCAATATTAGAGTAAAAATCAGACTATAGAATTATTCATCATAAATCAGCTGACAAGTGATTACACAGATGTGTGGAGAAGCCAGTCTATTGCTGTATTTCCATAAGGTCTATAGTTTCAATCAGGTACTTGTGGATGAGAATACTACGTGAGGTCTACTGTTCACAGAACTACTAGTTTATTCGACGATGTAAATAGAAGAAGGAAGTACTTAGGGATTGATAATTAATTATAAAAAGAGAATCAAGGATGATAATTCGAGTTGAAGGTAAGGGATAGATAGGATAGAAAGAAAGGATAAATAGACAAAGAAAAGTGAAGAGGAAGTGAGTGGAAATGGTGGGAGTGAGAGGCCAACATATGTGATTTTATCCTTATTGGAAGTGAAACCACTGCTTCCTCATGCTATCATTTTTTCTAGTAAACTAGTAAACTCAATTTATGGTGTGTCACCTGTTGAATTAAATGCCTTTACTTTACATGCTGTTGACCTGTTATTATTGTTGAGGCTTTTTAACGGACTTTCCCATACTTTTTGCTATTTTCGCCGCCCCTGTAAAATCACTCCTATAGTAGCCCCTTACTATCACGTGACAACATTATGGTCCACGCTTTGAGGTCAGTGACACAGTAAGTGAATAACTAATCAATTATGTGTGATAGAGTCAATTACCAATAAAAAATAATTGACCTCGGATACAGTTATTGGTGAGATTCAGTGATATTTATCCATAATGATACACTGGAATGATATCTATACTACAACAAAGGAAACAACTTGCTCATGCACGTACGGGATAGGAAACGTATATAATATATAATTGTATATAAATGTATTTCGCAATAAAGAAATCTTGAATCTTGAAAATTATGTTTAAGTCATCATCACGTCTGAACTACTGGACTTATTAACTTGAAACTCTGCATATACATTCTTAATCAACCGAGGGTGGTTCAAGACCTGTATCAGACTCTTCTTGATTTCACTCGGTCAAGTTTCCAGTTCGTCAAGTTTTAAAATGGACTCTTGCGGAGCATGAGTTAACTCTAGTGTGGAATAAATTTGTGGTATTCCTAGACAACACTCCAGTGTATCATTGCAGAATAATTAATAGATTATTAAACTCGAATTTTACAGATCAATCAATAATAGATTTCATTGATGACCACTATTAAAAAATTACTGAATGATCCAATAATAATATTATTAATAAGTAATTCATTCTAATATGTGAATGTAGTATTCCAGTACATGAATATACTGAAATGTAGTTTTAATTTTCTTTCTCATTATGATCTCTTTCATCTAATAATTTTAATACAGTATTTTTCACTTATTAGTGATGATTTAGTGAAGTATTCTTATTTAATTTGATTTTCAACTTTCCTAAATTAAATATTCTAAATTCCTAGTTTATAAATATTTTGGACTCAAATTTGGATAAAAATCGTGAAATAACTTATTTTTGGACAATTTCTATCTAAATTTGGGAAAGGAACAGTTTTGGGCTTTAAGCCTGTTTTTCCTTTTCCAATCATTCATAGTTGAGAATCATATTGTAGCCTATGTATCAATGTATAAATAAATAAAAAAATTAATTAATGAATAAATAAATCTTGGATGATGGACAGTAAATCTTATTCACGGCCTTATTACTTAGAGATTCAAGTGACCCATCTTTCCTATTCTTGATCCTAGAGCTAGAAAGATGGACTTGTAATATTCAAGTGACCCATCTATTATATTTTTGATCCTGAAGATAGAAAGATGTACGGTACTTGTGATTCAAATCTCATAAGGAATCTTCACTTCCCGATATGAAATTCCGCTATAAGCTGATTTAACTGACTGTAGTTCTAAAAAGCTTGGAGTAGCCTGATCTTTTTTTTCTTCAAGCATCACACAAAATCTGGGATTATTTAGGTAATAAGCATGAAATACTTGTGAGAGGTGAATGTGCTGGGAAGACTTTTATACATCACAGGAAACCATTGATCCGAGATTTTTTGGTGTAATTTATACTATAATAAAGAAAAAAACTGGCTCATACACGTACGGGACAGTAAAATTACGTTTGACGCATCATCACGTCTGAACTACTCAACTGATTAACTCGAAATTTTGCATATAGATTCTAAATTAACCAAGGATTGTCATAGACCTGTTTTCAAATCTTCAAGATTCCATTACGTCAAGTTTCCAGTTTGTCAAGTTTGGTTCTTGTGGCAGCATATTATCAGGATTGAAAGTTAACAGATTTCTGTACAACTAGGTTTGAGCAGCTATCATCTGACTAATCGTAACGATAATTTTAGAAAAATACAATTAAATCATAAAAATTATAGTTCAAAAACTTGAGTCAAACTGAGGTCTGTTGATTTTAATATTCTGCATTCTACAGATGGAAATTATTACTGAGAAATTGAATTTTATTCAAATGCTAATGAATTAATAATAATAATTAAAAATAATTATTTTGCATTCTATTTAAATTGAATTAGATTACTGCAATCGTCTAACATTACAAAACTCATAACATTCAGAGAAGATAAATTCTGAGAGAAGATGGAAATTACTGAGAAATTGCATTTTATCCAAATGCTTATGAATAATTAATAATAACTTAAAATAATTATTTTGCATTCTATTTGATTTCAATTAGATGACTGCAATCGTATAACATTACAAAACTCATAACATACACAGAAGATAAATTAGTAGTACTATGAAAAACAGGATTGAAGATTGTCCTCTTACAAAACATAAATACCGTGGGTAAAAAGATTGGAAAAGATTTTAAGATATATGCTGAACAATAGGAACGGAGAAACTGAAGAGGACAGGACAATGCATACAACCAAAAAACTTCATGCTATAAGAATATCAGTCAAGTTGAGAAACAAATAACGTAAACGTAGAAATTAGGAAAGAAGAAAACGAGGAAAAAATGACAAGATGGGAAAAAATGATTGAGAAATATGAGAGGAGAAATCGTAAACCGCAAAGTTTGTTCATCTTCATTTAGAAGAGGAGACAGCTTCATCCTAAATTGGGAAATTCTCATTAGGAGATGAACAAGGATTTGGTATGAAATTATGTCTTGATTTTCCCGCTAAGTTAAACAAAACTCTTGAATCAAATGAATCTTCTAAATGAGGTTGAAGAAATTACAATCAATTTCTTGTAATTATTCTGCCTTTATCATCTCTACCTGAATCCCTTGAAGTTCTGCTCCAAAAAATCAATTAAAATCAAAACCAATGTATAACATTTATAATTAAAATCAATTATTATGTGTGATGTTTCTTCTATGTTCTGTTTTGAAGCATCTAAATTTGAAAGTCTACTTTGTGAAAATAATTGAGGACTGAAAATTTTGTGAATTGAAGAACTACAAGACTTAACCTATTTCGGACTATGTGTTGGCATCAGAACCTATTTTGATGTTGGCATTGAAACCATACGTTTTGAATGAATGAATAAATTCCTATTTAAATAATCACTTATATATTATTTGTCAAGAGAATATATAGCGCTATCTGCATTGTCGAATGATAGACAAGGATAATGATAGACACCAATTTTATTGAAAATTTTGTGAAGTAAACAACTACAAGACTTGAACCTATTCCGGACTATGTGTAACCTTATCTAAATTTGGGAGAGGAATAGCACAAGGTTACCTTATTTTACCTCTCTCTATCATTTTGATGATGTACTTATTGTATAAATGAGTAAAGAATGAATAAATAATCAAAAACTCGCAATAGAGTACGAGAATTTTAATTCAATACTGTTCAACTGAGACAGTTAAAGGAGCTCTCAGCTGAGAGATCTTCCCCGAAACACTTCAAACCAATCAGGAACGAGTTGAAGGCATGGCAACGGTGCACTTCTTGAAGCACTCCTATTGGCTGATGGGAGACAGTCGTCATTTTGTGGAATGAAGGGCTGACCAATAGCGAGCAAGTATTGTTGTTGGAGTCTCTGTTCTATATCAGGCATGTTAACAAGGAATTGAGAATCAGGAATAAGACAGTTACATTTTCCAAATATTCGTGTACAATTCAATTTATTACCATCAACGAAAATACATTAATAAAACATTTACATAACAATTCTCAATACTTCTCCAACACACCCAAACACTAAGCCCATGGTTTTTTATATTTGTAACTTTTTATTGTGTTTTATTTGTTTCGTAAATCTTTGTAATTTTGTTTTGTCTTGTTTTGTGTGTTTTTAATAAATTGAAATTGAAAATTGAAAATTCAATCCATATTT
Organism: Nilaparvata lugens; assembly: GCF_014356525.2. NCBI lineage: Eukaryota > Metazoa > Arthropoda > Insecta > Hemiptera > Delphacidae > Nilaparvata > Nilaparvata lugens. The sequence continues at coordinate 34,146,192 of NC_052514.1, read as the reverse complement.
TCAGGAAATAAATATTTCCTCACATAGACTATTGGTCCATGTGTGGGGGAAGAATTCCTATCTCTAATAACTGTAAGTAAACAATCCATGAGAATTCTGTCTCCATACAGAAATACAGTATAAGAAATATTACAGAAGATCCTAAATTGATTTGCCTCTCATTAGTTGTAGTACAAGAAGATTCGAAACGGTATTTAGTATACACATATAGTGGGAAGGATATAGTAAGACGATATATTTATTACATGGCAAAAGAAGATCTTGCTCCTTTATTAACTGCATAAAAGTTACGAGTGCAAGGTTGGCAAACCTGTACTTGTAGAATTCAGAAAGTGAACTTGATTGCTGCATCACTGCTTTATTATTATTATATGAAACGAGAAGTGAATTTTTGCTGCAAGATCGTTGCATGCGCCGCTATAATTGCAACTGGGAATGTTGCATTTTTATGACTTTGCAACTGGTTGCATGCCTCGGGAGTGCAACAAATTTGCAACAAGCTTGACAAAAGTTTCGACTCAGTGAAAAGCTACAATAGTTAATTTGTTCAATCTTGTTTTGAATGTGATAATAAGTTGAGAATATTTCAAGTTGTTTTATCAGTATGGTTTGCTACTAAATGGTAATATCCTATTATATTAAGCGAGCAATTTCTGTATATGGTTATGTATGTCCAACGAATTTCAAAAACTGCTCTAACGATTTTCAATCGATTTTCAATTTTGAAATTTGGAACATAGTAGGTTTATGATATAAAAGTTCTATTGCACTAGGTCTCATCCCTGGCAAAACTTGCTGAACGACATTAAAAGGATAATAATGATTCATCCTTGCAAAAACAGATGATGATTTCGTCGTCTGTCGATAACAAAAGATGTGAGTGCCTGTGTGTCACAGAATAATCTGATTAATTTGAATAATTAATAATAATTATTATTATTAATTTGAATATCTGAATAATTTAACATGGTATATCATTCTAAATGAGAGTATATAATAATTTTCAAAGTTGATAATTATTTTACAGTTTTAAGTGATCAGTGAGTGTTATTTTGTTATTCAATTTGGTTTGTAAACAATCTAAATTAGAACTTTCCTGTTTTCAAATGCTTGGACTGAAAATTTGACCTGAATTCAAGTGTATGGAACATAACAGTTTTGGGCTGTGTCTGTTAGTCCTTCCCCAATCATTTTAAAGAGTTGTGTTCTGTTTATCAATAAATAAAAAAATAAAGAGCGAAGCTCGATATTGTTGGTATTATTTGTAATGTTTTAGATAATAAACACACCGAACGAGCACGTTGACCTAGCAGCTAATTTTAGACGACCTGAGATCTAGATGGAATGAATGTCAAACGAATCTAAGCACGATGAATGCAGATGGAGATGCTTTCCAAGATACATTGAGATTCAAATTGATTTTCCAATTATTTATACCGGTTGCACAACAGCCGGTTAAATTTTAACCGGGATTAATTCCCCAAGAACCAATCAGAGAAGCCGTCTTTTCAAAAACGCCTTCTCTGTTTGGTTCTCGTGAAATTAATAATGGTTAAATTTTAACCGGTATTAATTCCACAAGAACCAATCAGAGAAGCCGTCTTTTCAAGAACGCCTTCTCTGATTGGTTCTCGTGGAATTAATCACGGTTAAATTTTAAGCGGCTGTTGTGCAACCGGGCCTTAGGCCATCATTTGGAGTAAGAATAAAGTGAATAATCAATTATTATTCTATCGGGTGATTCGGCTTGTTTTAAATTGAAGGAAATGAGATGGAAGTGAAAGCTGGCAGCGGAGCGGTGATGAAGCTCTTTCATCTTGGAGAGGAAGATTCAAATTTCACAAAAATTACTACCGGAAGGTTGCATTGCAAAAGTAAAGAGTGAGAAGATAATGAAGATAAGTCGTAATCAATAGAAAGCGAATTTACAGGATAAATGCTAGTAAACAAAATATTGTTATACTGTGACTGAGTCTGGTAGGAATTTTTTTCATATATTACGATTTGTTTGTTTCAAAAGCTTCTAGCCTCAACAAGAATACCACATACCTATTAATTCCATTTACTTCAACCATGTTATATTGAAGTTTTCCTTCTCTCCTCGTCTTTCTTCTTCTTCTTCATTTCCTTCTTCTTCTTCTTATTCTTCTTCTTCTTCTTCTTTTTTCTCTTCTCCTGTCTTCTTTTTCTTCTTATTCTTCTCTTCCTTCTGTATCTCCTCATTTATGATCTTCTTCAGCTTCTCCTTATTTATTATCTTTTTTTATGTATCTTATACATAGTATTCTTCTTTCCTGCATTGTCTCATTTTTATCTTCTTCTTCTCTCTCTTCTTCATCTTACTTCTCTCCTTTCTCCTTCTCCTGCATGTTCTTCTTATCCTTCTTCTTTCTTTTTTCTTTGTGAATCTCCTTATTCAAAATCTCCTTCTGCTTCTCCTTATTCATCTACTCTTGTATCTCTTTTATTGTCTTTTTCTTTTCTGCATATCTTCATTTTTTCTTCTTCTTCTTCTTCTTCTTCTTCCTCTTCTCCTTCTCCTCTTCTCTAGTCCGTATTTTAGTCTACTTCTTCATCATCTTTTACTTGTTCAGAATTTTCTTTGTACCATTTCAAACGTCTAGTGAGGTCCAGAGCAGTAACAAAAGTCATACCTCTTTATTCTTTATTCATTCATTTATTCAAGTTGAATAGTTGAATACAAATAAGCAAGAACAGTGAATGAAATAATAGAATAAAGTCAAACTTGAGTTGAATGTAACATAAGAGAAAAGAAGTTTTGTCAGAAAGACTACTTATTTTCTTCATCTTCTTTTCTCTTCATTCGTCTTCTCTTTCCTCACTCTCTTCCTCCTTCTCCCAATTCTTCTATTTTTCTCGCTCTCCCTTTAATTCACTCTGGAAGAGAAAATCCAAACAAATGAGAGGAGGAGAAATATATTCTGATAGTCTTGTTGTTCTATTCCTCTCTCCTTTCTCTTTACATTCTCAATTTTCTTCTTCATATACTCCTTTTTCTTCTGTCTCCTTTCTCTGTTCATTCTCCTTTCCTCTTCTCACTCTCATCCTCCTTCTTCTAATATTCTTCTATTTTCCTTGCTCTCTCCCTAATTTTTCTCGCTCTCTCATTAATTCACTCTGGAAGGGAAGACCCCAAACAAATAAGAGAAGAAGAGATTCATTCTGATGATCTTCTTTTTCTATTTATCTTTACATTCTACATGCTCTTCTTCATCTACTCCTTCTTCTTCTGTCTCCTTTCTTCCTTTATTCTCCTTTTTTTCCTTCACTCTCTTCCTCCTTCTACCAATTCTTCTATTTTTCTTGCTCTCTCTTTACTCTGGAAGGGAAAATACAAAGAAATAAGAGAAGAAGAGATTCATTCTGATGATCTTCTTGTTCTATTTATCTTTACATTCTACGTGTTCTTCGTATACTCCTTCTTCTTCTGTCTCATTTCTCTCTTCATTCTCCTTTTCTTTCTCCACTCTCTTCCTTTCTCTTCCAATTCTTCTATGTTTCTTGCTCTCTCTTCAATTTACTCTGGAACGGGAGATCCAAACAAATAAGAAGAGGAGAAATATATTCTGATGATCTTCTTGTTCTATTTCTCACTCCTTTCTCTTCACATTCTTCATGTTCTTCTTCATCTACTCCTTCCTCTTCTGTCTCCTTTCTCTCTTTATTCTACTTTTCTTTTTTCACTCGCTCCCTCCTTCTTCCTATCCTTCTATTTTTCTTGCTCTCTCTTAAATTTACTCTGGGAGGGAAGATCCAAACAAATACGAGAAGAAGAAATTCATTCTGATAGTATTTTTGTTCTATTTCTCTCCATCTCTCTCCTTTATCTTTACATTCTACATGTTCTTCTTCATCTACTCCTTCTTCTTCTGTCTCTTTTTTTCTTCTTTTCTCACTGTGCCCACAGGCAATCTCTTGTCCCATGTTCAGTACTGTATTGTGATAGTAGTGTACCAAGTATGTTAATTCTAAGGTAGGTTATACTGAGTGCAAGAAAATAATAGCTTTTATATCTGTCGGAGTTTGAACAAAGCAAGCATGCTATAGAGTACAGAGAGTAGGCCAGTTATAATTGGTGAATATGAATAACTTGTAGCAGTGAAAACTTATACAGTACGTTGTATTATTATATGCTTATAGCATACAATAAACAGTCCAGATTGAATAAAAATTGTTTTTTTAATATTATAGTTTCAGCCACTAGCCATACACTATCATGAATCAGTACAATGTTCATGAACTTTTGGTTTATCATTAATTTTATTATGTAGAGTTTAATTAGTGAACGATGTTGGATGGAATGACTCTTTAAAGCCATACTTATTGAAGAAGCAATTGTTGAATATTGAGATCATCGGGTATTTATGAAATTTGATTATAGTATATGAAATACTATACTAGAATACACTCCGATTTCCTTGGCCAGATTTGGAAATATACATCTGATATATGAAGATAACAATTTCATGCTTTCATTTTACTTATGGATATTTATTCAATGTGGGTTACAGACTTGACATAACCATTTTGATGTAAAAAGATATATCTCTGAACATCAATTTATTTCATCGATATTCGAAATTGTTAGGAGATTGAAAATAAGCTTAATTGAAACAAGCTTAGTTTCTGAAGAGTGATTTCAATCACTCAACAATCGTTCTCTATTATTATAATCATTTACCAGAAGCTGATGACAACTAAGCTGGAATTCCCAATCTGGAATTATTCTGTTATCTAAGTTTGAAAAACAGCTACCTCATCGCATCAATTATTCTAACATTTGAATTGGTGGTGAAATATTCATTATTTCAGAACTAACAATACATTCAGATACTGAAAATACTAGAGATACTAAAGTACTAAGATATTTTTAGGGCCGTTTCCATAGTAGAAACTCGAACTGAATTGAATCAGCTGGTGTCTTTAACACAAAATGAACAACAATTTTATTTTACATTGCTAATGTTTTGCCTATACTGAGGTCCACCTAGTCTAATGGCAGTGGAGAAATATAGAAGAACATTGCCAATTCTCTGTTTTGCAACTGCCTTCTATAGAGAATTGCTAATACCAGATAAGAATGTAATATCAACAGTTTTTGATATTTTTCTATGATTAAATAATAAATTTGCATGATTGATATTTGATATTGGTTATTGTTGATTGATTATATGTCTATATTACTGAAGAACGATCTGGCAGCGTTGCGAAGCTAGAAAAGGATAGCACCATCTACTTTGTCGTTGAAATTAAGACTCAATTTAACCCAGTTTGAAATGAAATTCCGTTTAAAATGGCACTGTGCAAACGGTAGTCACATAATAAGAATCTAAGATGTAAATTTTTCCTAAAACATAAAAGCTAGTAGGAAATAGAAATGCTTCGTTCTTACCATTGCAAAAAGCTACTCCAAATCAATTAATTAGCAATTTCTCTCCGCCATTATGTGATAACTTAAGTGTTTATAGAGACACGCTTGAGCTGTGTTTTAGGTCAGTTGGCTTTCTCAATCACCTGTGATAAATGGGATCCCACCATGTGAGCTGTGAGGAAGGATCCCCTGTGGAGATCTATGGAAGATCACAGATCTCCCCACTGGGAAGTAACACATCTCCAAAGACATGTTATGGGTTTTCAACAAGGGATTTACACTAAAAGACGAGAAAAGGAGACAGAAGAAGGAGAAGATGAAGAAGAACATGTAGGATTCACACTTATAGAGAAAGATTTCACACAGAAATTGACTGATATTTTTCCAGTTTCACAGATTTTCACATGGGATTTGAAACAGTTTGTTCTAAATTGAAACACATTAGATTTCAACGTTGTCTAAAGAGACACGTTATAGGTTTTTACAAGGAATTTGAACTAGAGGAAGATTTCACACAGAAATCAGCAGAGAGTTTTCCAGCTTTACAGATTTTCACATGGGATTTGAAACAGTTTCTTCTCAATTGAAACACATTAAATAGATTTCAACGTTGTCTAAAGAGACACGTTATAGGTTTTTACAAGGAATTTATACTAGAGAAAGATTTCACACAGAAATTGACAGATATTTTTCCAGTTTTCCAGATTTTCACATGGAATTTGGAACAGTTTCTTCTCAATTGAAACACATTAAATAGGTTTCAACGTTGTCTAAAGAGACACGTTATAGGATTTTACAAGGGATTCAAACTAGAGGAAGATTTCACACAGAAATCAGCAGATAGTTTTCCAGTTTCACAGATTTTCACATGGGATTTGAAACAGTTTCTTCTCAATTGAAACACATTAAATAGGTTTCAACGTTGTCTAAAGAGACACGTTATAGGTTTTTACAAGGAATTTATACTAGAGAAAGATTTTACACAGAAATTGACAGATATTTTTCCAGTTTTAGAGATATTCACATGGGATTTAACACAGTTTCTTCTAAATTGAAACAACGAATAGAAACAAACACAGTTTTAACCGTGAATTACGGTACTCTGGTTTTAGTACACAGTTTTTACTGTGTATGTGTTTTATCGTATTTGGAAGTTGATATCTTATAGGAATCGATAAAGATGTATATGTGAAGATAATGAAGAATTGTGGAAAAGTGGATAAAAATAGATTGCTTGAGAAAGATTTAATATGGCCAAAAATTATACATGATACTGGAAAATAGTAATATATTATTTGCAAGGCTCTGAAAGATGGTAAAGATTTCATGAGTCTTCAACGATTGTGATAAAATGGAAATCAGTCATTGAGATGGGAGGAATATTCTCATCATTCACTATCTAATACAGCATGTTATTTCAAGATTATATAGATTTGTGAACATTATGTATACAATAAATCCTAGATATTGGAAGAGCGGTAAAGGATAAGGTTTTGATTATTGAGCTGATGTGGAATCCATAAAATCTTTGATGTCACTGCCAGCCCGCCACTAAATTTGGAAGAATTAAACCACTATTCTGCCTATACGAAAATTTCTTCAGTTGTCATTTTGCTGACTTTTTTCAGAAGGATAATTTCTCCGCACACATTCCATTCATTCATCTTATTGAAGAGAGTTGAATAGACTTTGGAAGAGTGGAAAAATATAGATTTTTGATATGAATATAATAAATGTATCATTGTCAAGTTGTAATTACTTCATTGGAACAATATTAATATGTATTTTATTGACAAAGAGATCCTTTAGGATGTTCTGCTGTGCCGTATTACTCAATGTCATTTCCTAACAAGTTCATAGGTTATGTATTCGATTTTTCATATTTTCTCACTAGAAATTGCACTTCAACTTCCTGAGATTTTATCTTATCAAATTCAAAATCAAGGAATCTATTTTCAAACACAAATTCACATTTGTGTACCAGTAGCCTATTCTGTTAATTCATTGTAGCTTATCAACTATGCCAATCAACCAATAATCTTCAAGGTGTCTGTGAGTCTCAATAATGTAGCCTACTTTTGCTAAGTACTCACAGAAGTTTAATTATCAAAACCAATGTCACCTGTGGTAGGATCGGTGAACTCTATACAACAACATCAAAATAACTTCTACAAAAATATCAACATCACTTCTCCAACAACATCAACATTACTTCTACAAAAACATCAACATCACTGCTACAACAACATCAACATGACTTCTTCAACAACATCAACATTACTTATTCAACAACACCAACATTACTTCTAGAACAATATTAACATCACTTTTACAACAACATCAACATCACTTCTAAAACAACATCAAAATGACTTCTACAACATCAACATCATATCTACAACAAAATCAAGATGACTTCTACAACAACATCAACATCACTTCTACAACAATATCGAAATGACTTCTACAACATGAAAATCATATCTACAACAACATCAACATCACTTCTACAACAACATCAACTTCACTTCCACATTACCTATTCAACAACAGATTCAAATTCGCCAGAACAGATGGCAGACAGAGTTTTCTTCCACAGAAGTTACGACCTCACGCAATAAAATTCGTAACAAATGCTACTGAAAATGAGTCTGCTACAATTTCTGAAATAACCCGTGGTTGAGGTTGTATAAACAGGACATTCAACCCCCAGACAATTGCCTCATGAATAGAACTGACAATAAAACTTGGGAAACAATGCAAATCTAGCTGTAAAAACACCAGGTAGGTGGATGAAAATAGGAAAACATGTAGAGGAGTACCCACAAAGGTTCATTTTGAACTGACAGTGTGGATTGAATGGGGAATTGTGATGTTTGTTATAAGGTAAGTTGACAGTTGAAAGGAAATAACTTCCTTAGTTGAACAGAATTGGTAGAATGTGGACTTTTGATGTTATTTGTGTGGAAATCTGACTCAGTGGAGCCACATTGTCTACAACACAGCCATCTTCAAAACTAGTGATTAGATCTCAAAACTCACCGATTAGGTTTCCAAAGCTGGTCTCCTCCAGTTTAATAATTCTTCAACACTGGGACATGAAAGTTTTGGGAAAATTATTATTGTAAACCACACCATGTAAGAAGTTTGGAAATAGTTTCAGTGAAGGCACACGCACTACCTGTTGACAACGCTATTCACTATCTCTGTTCTTGGAACGGAGTTTTGGAACAACTCTGTAAGAGAAGGAACGGCTTCAGGTGTGCCAACTGTTGCTGAAGAGATGATAGCGGGGTAGGGGTGCCAACTTGAGAGGCTTGGATTTACCTGATTTGGTTTGGGAGGGAATTTAAACATAGGGTTCTGTTGCAGAGTTGGTCCCTGATAAGATGTGGTCTTGTAATTTATTATTTTTGTAGACGGTAGTCCAATTGAATCAAAGTGTTTGACATCAGCAAAACACAGAACTATTCGTCACTTTGTTCATTTTCAAGAAAATTTCATTATCATTTCACAATATTAATAGTCGATTATAGTCAGTTACATTGTTGATGATAATTTTTGTGTAGTTAAGAAGTTGATATTGTGGTGATTATTCATAAAGAGACTAAGAAATTGTCAAAAAAACATCGATTTTATTGAAATTTAGAAAGACCGGTTCCGGTTGTTACTCCATTGTCAATCTCTGATAATCGGTCAGATTTCAATAAAATCGGTGGTTTTTGACAATTTCTTAATCTCTTTATTCAATGATTGGTTGATGATAATTGGTCAGAATCTGAAGTAAAATTATTGAAACCTTAGGTGGTAAATCCAAATTGTATTGATCATCAAAATAATAAGGTAAACCGTATTATATTCGTATGATTTTCATTGGTGGGGAGTCCGTTATTAAGAATAGAACTCTTTATATCATTTCAGCCGCCAATAGGTGTCAGCCTATACACTGAAGGCCAGAGACAGAATAATCTATAATCTAAATAATCTTAATAGGTATCATCTTGAACGGTATCATCTTAAACGGTATCTTTACTCTGAGTACAGGCTGGTATATTTCAGCCGATATAGAAAGTTTATCGTATTCTTCCGGAAAAATTCACGAGTCAACAATAAGGTTCAATGAGGTGGTTTGATACGCAACTTGAAACCAACAGTTATTCTATGTTATCTCAAGTCTCATCCCTCAGATCGTATACGCAAATGTCAAGGAACCGTTTGGGCATTATTTTCATTTTGGCAATTAGTTTGACCTCGTTATGACGATTTTAAAATAAAGAGATCATCAATGTACAAAACTGAATGAAGATAGGGTTTAACGAATCAAAAAAAATACTTCTCCAGAAGAGGAGTTTCTCAAAAGCGAGTGATGCTCATCATCAAGACGAGCAAAAATATTGTGAATAATAATGAAAAATGAATACAATTTGAGGAAACAGATTGAAAAAGTGTACTGTAACTCAATTTCCTTTTGGTTGAAGATAATAATTTATTATACTCCCCTTCTTGAAAGCATTGACTTTCTTGTTTATTCAATTCTCTCTTTAAAAACATCAACTTTACTGTTTTTCCAATAAAACTTCTTGGCAACGAATGTCTTCTTTAAGCTTGACCCTGACCATAACTGAGGAGAAATAATAGGAACCCCGTCTCCAGTTCAGCATCAATGATCCATGAAAATACCAAGATGAGTGAAAAAATTGCTCAATTGTAAGCTTAGAACTCCAATTATTTGTCTGACCCATATTTATTTCTTCTCAACTGTCTAAACGAAGTAGAGCCTCAATTAGTTGTAATTGGAACAGACCTAGTTGCGATATTTTTATTGCAAAAAGCTGTACTTTTTCTACAGTGGAATTCTCTTTAAACTGTTAGAGTTCCTTATGAATTGCACTAATGATACCCATTCAAGATATTGTAAGATATTGTTGAATTGTTATTGCAAGTTCTAGATATTGTGAGATATTGTTGAATTGTTATTGTGAGTTCAATATATTGTTGAATTGTTATTGTAAGTTCGAGACGTTGTAAGATATTGTTGAATTGTTATTGTAAGTTCAAGATATTGTTGAATTGTTATTGTAAGTTCAAGATATTGTTGAATTGTTATTGTAAGTTCAAGATATTGTTGAATTGTTATTGTAAGTTCGAGACGTTGTAAGATATTGTTGAATTGTTATTGTAAGTTCAAGATATTGTTGAATTGTTACTGTAAGTTCAAGACATTGTAAGATATTGTTGAATTGTTATTGTAAGTTTAAGATATTGTTGAATGTTTATTGTAAGTTCGAGATATTGTTGATTTGTTATTGTGAGTTCAAGATATTGTAAGTTTGTTGAATTGTTAATGTAAGTTCAAGATATGTAAGATATTGTTGAATTGGTATTGTAACTCAAGATATTGTGAGATATTGTTGAATTGTTATTGTAAGTTCTTATACAATTATTGGATTATTATAGCACGATTACTACCAGAGATCAACTGTCACTATTGTAGGTCCACGTTATAATGGGAGAGTTTGATTAGCAATAGTATTGCTATCCTTGTCTATCATTCAACAAAGCGGATAGCGCTATCTCTTTCTCGCTTTGCTCTGTTGCCAGATCGGTCCCTTTAACAAAGTAGAATTAATTAGCAAAATATTTAATCTTGATTATAGAAATTCATTATGAATTCATGAAAAATATAATGTTTTTGCTTGATAAAATATAATTGATTATTTTAAACGAGATGAACTCTTAATATTCCATTAGTAAGCTGTATCAGCTACCGTCTATAGAGGGCATTGACAAGACGATTCACAACGTTGTTCTCCTATCTTTCTCCATCCTATCTATCTTTTTTTTGGTAGAGAGTTAGTGGGGAGGATATTTTTAATATTCTTTCCAAAGAATGGACATTGATGTGTCCAAAGCTCTGCCAATAATGTAGATGCATAACAATATAATTATCTATAGTTATTATATTAAAATTGTTTTTTCATATCATATACAGTTCTAATTATTTTCTTTGTCTATATTATGTGAATTCATCTATAATTTTGCTGTATTTTTTTTTTTTTTTTATTCACAATTTCAAAAAAACATTTAGGGTCCTGCCAAACCTGTAGGTTTTTCGGCGGGTGCCCAATCACAAAAACAATATTAAGAACATAATTAGGTAAGTTTACTAGGAATTTTTATGACATTCGAAGTTCGAAATAAATAAAGAAAAAGACAATAAATTATCAACTTCAACAAATGAATCAATTTTCATGAGAGGGGAACATCGTGTCCCATGGCACGTTCCCAGAGAAGTCTTGGTAATATCGTTGAGAAGGGAATTTTACTGGTGGAGAGGTAATTTTTGCATGCGGGAAGGGAAATTTGGTGTTGAAACCAGTTGTTACCTGTTTGATGAGGGGGTCGTGGTGGAAGAGGAGGCACTGAGGATCCACTATCAGCTGCTGCAGTCCCCACCTAAAATCACAAAAAGAAATGAATAATTAAAACAAATTGGATTTTTTTTAGATGGGAAATTTAAATTGGTTTGGGAAGAGAGTGCACAACTGTATCATGAACCTAACGTTTTCTGTAAATTCTCTCCATCTTCATTTTCATCATCTTCAATGTCTTCTTCTCCACTTCTTATTCTCGCTCTCATCTTTCTTCTTTCCCTGTCTCTTCTTCTTCTCTTTCCTTCTTCATTTTCTCCTCCTCCTCCTTCTTTTTCATCTTCTTTTTTTTCTTTTTTCCTTCTCCTTTCACTTTTCCTTTTCTTCTCCTTTTCTTTCTCCATTCTCCATTCACTCACTCCATTCTCTCGCTTCTCTTCACCTGTTTCCTTTGCATTCTCTTAACCTCATGTTCCATTTTTTCTTACTGTTCTCATTATTCATTTATTTTCCCATTCCATCTTTTTTCTCATCCCTTTCCTTGTTTCCTTTATCTCCTCCACTTTGATCATTCTTGTTTCTTCACCATGATTTTACTCACTGAATGCTTCAACTCCTCTCCATTATCCATTCCTTTTCCTCGACAAATAGACTGCCACTTCATTCATCATTCTATCCTTTCTTCTCCTTCTTCCCCTTCTCCTTCTCTTCTCAATCCTTTTGTTATAACTACTCTTCTTTCCAAGATTTCTCATTTTCTACATATTGTATTTCTTAAATTCATCCCTCTCTTTTCCCTCCTTCAGTTCATCTATTCATCAACCACTTTTATTCCATTCCTTCCATAGTTTCCTTCTTCTTCTCTCTTCATCTTCTTCTTCTTCTTCTTCTTCTTCTTCTTCTTCTCTTTCTCTTCTTCTTCTTCTTCTTCTTCTTCTTCTTCTCTTGCTTCTTCTCTTCTTCTTCTTCTTTCTCCTTCTCTCTTTCTCTTTCTTGGTAGAGAGTTAGTGGGAGATATTTTAAATATTCTTTTCGAAGATGGACATTGATAAATCCAAGTCCCCAATGTCCAAGCCCATGTCCAATGTCCATGTCCAAAGCTCCGCCAATTTATGTAGATGCATAACAATATAATTATCTATAGGTATTATATTACAATTTGCTTTTCATATCATATACAGTTCAATAATTATTTTTCTTGGTCTATATTATGTAAATTCATCTATAATGTTGCTGTATTGTAAGCTATTGTATATAAGTGTATAAGCCCGTAGATATATGTAATCTACATAAATAAAGTCCAATCATCAATCAATCATTATGATTTTTCTTCCTTCATTCATAATCTCTTTCCTTTTCTCTCTTCCATCCACATCATATGATTTTTCTTCCCTTTCTCGTCTCTCCAACCCTCTTCCTTCTCCTTCCCTTTTCTACTTCTAATACTGTCTCTTCTTCTCCTTTCCAATCCACATTATATCCTTCATTCATGACACTCCTCTTCTTCTTCTTTATTCGATTCAAAAAATTAACATGATTTCCCACCACTTTTTCATTTTCCCTTCCATCTTCCCACCCTTTTTGTCTCTCTAATTCTCTCTCTTCTTACCTATTACTACTTACTTCTCTACTCCAATTCACATTTCACGCCTCCCCCTCCCTTTCCTGTCTGTCTCATCCTCTTTCTTCTTTCTCTCCTATTACCACACCATTTACTTCTTTCTCTTCCTCCAATTCCTTTTGTTATTCTCCTTGTAAAAAGAGACCGTGAGCGCGCATTTACTCGCTCAATTTGAGAAGCGGTCACCAGAAAAAACCGGCAACTCTCTGGACGACAACTAAATTACCACCAGCGACATTCACATGATTCTGTCAGCGTTGATTAGATGAGAAGCAAAATGCTATCATCTATTAGGAATGCTGACAGTTTAAAGTGAATTATCACTATAGTCCCCAACACGAAACCTTGTTTTTTGTTGTTTGGTCTCCACTATTATTGTGTTTGTTCATTTAGTTCTATTTTTGAACAGGTTGACAACATGTTCTGTGTATGTACCGTTCTTCAATGTCAGTGGTTTCTTTACCGTATTTTCAGAGGTAATCCGGAAAAGTGTGAACTTTGATAACAATCTGAAATAATTGTAACATTCATCAGCTGAAAATCTGTAAAAAATTATAATATACTATGTTTTCTTTAACGTATTCTAATGGGAGATAGGAGATGTGTGAACTTTGATAGCAATCTGAGATTGAAATATTCATCAGCTGAAAGTCTGTAAAAAAATTATAATAGACTAGTAGTTCTGTGAACAGTAGACCTCACGCAGTATTCTCATTCACAAGTACCTGATTGAAACTATAGACCTTATACAAATACAGTAATAGACTGGCTTCTCCACACATCTGTGTCGTCACTTGTCAGCTGATTTATGATGAATAATTCTATAGTCTGATTTTTATTCTAATATTGGAGTATGAGGGGGCTCCTTTTTCCTTTTATATTATCCTTGAAATGCAAATTTCCAAAAACCCTGTATATACGTCGACGCGAATTTAAAAAGGAGCATACCTGTCAAATTTCATGAAAATCTATTACCGCGTTTCGCCGTAAATGCGCAACATATAAATATATAAGCATATAAACATTCAACATTAAGAGGAATGCCAAACCGTCGACTTGAATCTTGGACCTCACTTCGCTCGGTCAATTGTCATTGAATATTATTACAACATAATACTCTCCAATGTCACTGTTTTCTTACTGTACTTTCAGTGGGATACAGGTGTGTGAACTTTGAATTTATTCTGAAATTGCAATAATATTATCAGATGTATGTTAGTAGTGTCAATTTCACGAATATAATAGCACTAGCCGTCAGGCTCGCTTCGCTCGCCATATCCGTCTGGCCAGGGGGCTCCGCCACCTGGACCCCCGACTGGATCGTCCAAGAATGAGATAAGCAGGCTAGCTTCGCTCGCCTGCATTTTTCATTTTCATCATATGTTAGGACGATCCAGTCCTAAGTCTGGCTAAACGGATATGGCGAGCGAAGCAAGCCTCACGGCTAGTAATATAATATTCCCAGGAATAGCTCCGATTGAAGTAGCAGTGCCCAATCAATTTTTCCGCGATAAATGCATTTCAATCTTCAACTTGGTGCCAACCTAACAAAGTCAACTCAACTCAATGCCAACCTGACAAAATTATTAATTTAGTTACCAGTTAACAACTGTTTCGAAGAGGTACTCTCTCTAGATTATAGTTCTATATTAACATATGGTATGGACATTTTTCAATCATAATTAAGAGAATAAGAAGAATATACATGCCAAAAGACGAACTTTTAACCCTTAAAAACCACCCTTAGAGTTAAAATATTGCCAAAAGATTCCTTGATATCGCCTCTAAAGGGCCAACTGAACATACCTACCAAATTTGAACGTTTTTGGTTTGGTAGATTTTTAGTTCTGCGAGTGAGTGAGTCAGTCAGTCAGTCAGTGAGTGAGTGTCATTTCGCTTTTTTATATATAGATATTGAGGTGACATTCGCGAGCATTCTCCAATTTCAATATTCATTCTCTATTGTATAGTTTGTAGTTATTGGAAGTAGTGTGAATACTGAAATTGTGATGATTATCACTAAAAAGTCAGTCAAAGTTTGTTTCTAATCATGATTAAATTCCACGAGAACCAATCAGAGAAGGCTTTTTTCGAAAGAAGGCTTTTCTGATTGGTTCTTGAGGAATTTAATCACGATTAGAAAATTGAACAGGCTCTTATATAATGGAGCCTATGAATGTATTCAACTTATTTTGATTAATAAATTATAATTCATGAGATAGTTGTGAAAATGTGAACTTACCTCAGCTGAACTGCAGACTGTATTATTGAGGGGTGCTACGTTCACATTCTTAGTCTGCATCTCCCTGTAAAACAAAACAGACAAGGTTTTAAACTGGAATTATTTCAAGGATGAATATTGAAAAATATAAATACAATTAGTCAGTTGAATATACTAACAACGATAATGTCTTCGCCAAAAAATATCGTCACAGGGTTCAGACTACTAATGGCTGCACAGATTGTTGTTAGAAGATTGTTGCTAATTTTGTAGGAGGAAATCAACGTTAGTGGGCAGAGTCTAGTTATAGTACGGTCAAAGTTTTAATGGCAGAATTTCACTAGTAGTTCTGTGGACAGTAGACCTCACGCAGATCTCTCATCCACATGTATCTGAAGTCACCTGTTCTAGTTGATTCAGTTGAATCACAATTCACAGTTAATCATAATTTACTCTTAAAATATTGTTATTTATTCTCTCCAAGATCAAAAACTCTCTTATGTTAATAAACTCAGATCACGTTTGAATTTCTATTCCATATATAAATTTATCCAGTTGCATTATAATCTTTCCATCTGATAAAAATATTTCTCAACTATTTTTAAATTAATTTTTTCCAATTAAGAATATTATAATTTCTTCAGAATTATTTAGTTGATTGGATAATTTTTTACTTTATTTTCAATCACCTATTAAATTCGTTTTTCAAATGTGAGAATATTGATTCTGATGGGCATGCATCATAAAAAATATTGAAACTCTACCTCATAGAAATAGACACGGCATACCATAGACATCTGCGTAATGCATGCAATGAGTATTCCACTTGTCAGCTGATTGATTATGAATAATTCTATAGTCTGATTAATCTTATTTTCAAAGTAGATGATATATATTATATATATCAGAGTATGTAGGGATCCCTTTTCTTATCATATTATCCTTAAAATTCAAAATTTCGAAAAACCTTGTGTATACATCGACGCGCAGTTGAAAAAGAAATATTCCTGCCAAATCTCATCTAGTTCTATCAACGCGTTTGGCCGTAATCGCGTTACATACAGATAGACAAAATTTAAAACATAGACCTCACTACGTTCGGTCAATTATTATTGGTGTTACTATCCTTGTCTATCAGAGGCTAGCTCATCTCTTTGAGGCTAGCTATAGACTGGAAGTTCTGTGAACAGTAGACCTCACGCTGTTTTCTCATCCACAAGAGTACCTGATTAAAACTATAGACCTTATGGAAATACAGCAATAGACTGGTTTCTCCACACATCTGTGTAATCACTTGTCAGCTGATTTATGATGAGGAATTCTATAGTCTGATTTTTACTCCAATATTGGCGTATGAAGGAGGCTCCTTTTTCCTTTTATATTATCCTTGAAATGCAAAATTTCCAAAAACCTTGTATATACGTCGACGCGCAATCAAAAAAGGAACATACCTGTCAAATTTCATGAAAATTATTACCGCGTTTCGCCGTAAATGCGCAACATATAACATATAAACATCAAACATTCAAACATTCAAAATTCAAACATTCAAACATTCAAACATCAAACATCAAACATTTAAACACTTAAGAGAAATGCCAAACCGTCGACTTCAATCTTAGACCTCATTTCGCTCGGTCAATAAGTTAATTTTCAGGCACAGTTTACATAAAACAACAGAACTAAACAAGAAGTGACTAAAAGCAGGACATCGAACCATCCTTTGTCCTGCTTTTATCACAGAGGAAATTGGCCATTTTTTCAACAAGCACCAAAAATAAACTTGGTTGCAGATAATCCATCACACAATTTCCGGCGAGACTGAATCACAGATTCACAGCCTTATAAGTGTGATCACAGAATCTAAGGCTAAGTGAGAACTGCGCCTAAAGTAGTCTACATTTGGAGATAAGTGGCCATTAACGAATGTGGAAAAAGGACGGAGGATGAAGGAGACGAGTGTAGAGAGGAAGTGTAGATTAATTAGGTAAGACCGGATTTGAAGGAAACTATTAATTCGAGTTTGTAACGGTCGTTCAAAATTCACATAGAAGGAGAAGAAAAAGAAGAATAAGGAGAAGAAGAAGAAGAAGAAGAAGAAGAAGAAGAAGAAGAGGATGACGAAGAAGAAGGCAGGAGAAGAAGAAGCTGATACTGGAGAGAAAGAAAATGATGGAGAAGAGGATGATAGAGTAGAGGAAGAAGAAGAAGGAGATGATGAGGAAAGGAAGAAGAAGAAGGAGACAGGAGAGGTAGAAGAAGAAGGAGAAGAAGAAGACAGGAGGATGAGAAGGAGAAGAATGTTACAGGAGAAGGAGAAGAAGAAGGGGACAGGAGAAGGAGGAGAAGAAGAAGAAGGAGACAGGAGATGGAGAAGCAGAAGACACAAGGAAGAGAAGGAAAAGAAGGAGACAGGATAAGGAGAAGGTGAAGAAGGAGGAGACGGGAGAAGGAGGAGACAGAGAATGAATAGAAGAAGACAGGAGGAAGAAGAAGATGAAGAAGAATAAAAAGGAGAAGATGTTGATGATGATGATGATGATGATGATGATGTTGATGATGATGATGATGATGATGATGATGATGTGATGATGAGATGATGATGATGAGATGATGAAGAAGAAGAAGGAAGAAGAAGAAGAAGAAGAAGAAGAGATGATGATGATGATGATGATGATGATGATGATGATGATGATGATGTGATGATGATGATGATGATGATGATGATGATGATGATGATGATGATGATGATATGATGATGATGATGATGATTGATGATGATGATGATGATGATGATGAAGATACTAATGAAGGAGTGGTGACAGGAGAAAGAGAAGATAAAGAAGAAGGAGAAGAAAATGAAGAAGACAGAAGAAGAAGATGAAGGAGAGGAAGAAGAGGAAGAAGAAGAAGAAGAAGAAGAAGAAGAAGAAAAAAAGAAGAAGAAAAAGAAGAAGAAGAAGAAGAAGAAGAAGAATATGAAGAAGAAGGAGAATTTAGGGGGAAGTGTTGAGAATTGTGAGATTCATTCAGGACTCTCAGCATTAGAATGGGACGCTTTGATGTTATTCATGAGGATTTCTGCCAGTTAGCAGTTAATTTCACTATATCACAAAACAATGCGCCAAATTTATTCTGTAATCATAATTTTTTCCACGTTTAGTGCAGGGAATAATCAAAGCTGGTCGTTATAATAACGCTTAATGGTTAATAAATTAAGAACAGAATCTTGAGGGCAATTTATATTAATCTACTAGCAGGTAACCCGTGTTTCGCAAGGGTCTATTCTAAAACTTGACGTTATGAAATCTTGAAAAATTGAAAATAGGCCTATCACCATCCTCGATTAATTAAGAATCTTTATGCGAAATTCCAAGTTAATCAGTCCAGTAGTTCAGACGTTATGATGCGTCGAACATAATTTTCCTATCCCGTACGTGTATAAGCAAGTTCTCTCCTTTCTTATAGTATAGATTATATCAGATTCATTTATTGATTCCAAGTTAGTAAAATACATTAATTTTATGCGGTATTTTTCAGAGGTAATTCAGGAAAGCTATCTCTTGAAACAAGTGAAACAGGTTTCTTTGATGCAACTCCAACAAAACATTATCTTTATTATTTTTTAAATTTCAATGTAATAGTCCAGGCAATGAATGCTCAAAAACGGGTTTTGAGGAAAATGTTGGGAAGACTATTTTTGACCCCGCAGCTCTGTTTAGGGTAGTAAGGAGGTAAACATATCAAAAGCCCCCACCCCTAACCACTGTGCTAAGGGGGTGGGGGTGGTTTAAAGGTACAATTTTTTTGGTTTCTCGCATAAAACTCAAATACTATGTATCGTGAGGACTTGACTGTCATATAACAAATTGAAAGCTGCCAATTCAAAAATTATGTTTAAACATTCCCTCAAAATTCCTTTGTCATTGGTCTATTGTTGCAAAAATGGAGATTTCACACTCAACACTAAAGCTGCTGCGAAAGGTGTAGGGAAATTCGTGGAGGGTAGTGTGAAATTATACATTGAATAAAGGAAATTCAATGCTCTATAAGCTCATAATCATCATGGATTTTCACATCGATTTTTAAAGAGTTATAAGAGCAAAAATAGACTAAAATTGGTGGCAAACATGTTTTTTTTTTCAAAAATGTCACACCTTCAAAGCGGATATCTCGAAAACTAGAGTAGATATAAAAGAAGTTGTAGAAAAAATATTGTAGGAAATTATGTAAGCTTCAATTTTTTATATGTTATTCAAGTCCCTAGGATACATAGTTTTTGAGTTTTAAGCAAGAAACCAAAAAATGGTACCTTTAAACCACCCCCACCCCCTTAGCACAGGGGGTAGGGGGGGGACTTTTTATATGTCCACTACCTCCTCACTACCCTAAACAGAACTGCGGGGTCAAAAATTGTCTTCCTGACTTTTCCCTCTAAAACATTTTCTTGACTGGACTATAATATAAATTATCTGAATATTCTCTGGTACAGTAAAAGACTGACGAAAAAATGCATTCTCTTTGCTTACCACTTGTTCAACATCAACCCAATCACTTCAATGCTGCTTGTTCGTTAGCATGTTTCTGAGAAGTTACATCCATTTTTTAAAAACGTCAAGAGAGTTTGAATCCCGACACATATTATTATAGTGCGGTATCATAATTGGGACTAAGTTTAGTATTAGCAACTTTTGTATGTATATTATAATAATTATGTATATGTTTTGTTAATGAACTCCACTAGCTGGAATTCATTGGCAAACAGAGAAATTATTATTATTGACCGAACGAAGTGACGTCTAAGATTCAAGTCGACGGTTTGGCATTTCTCTTAATGTTTAAATGTTTATATGTTGCGCATTTACGGCGAAACGCGGTAATAGATTTTCATGAAATTTGACAGGTATGTTCCCTTTTAAATTGCGCGTCGACGTATCTACAGAGTTTTTGGAAACTTTGCATTTCAAGGATGATATAAAGGGAAAAAGGAGCCTCCTTCATACTCCAAATTAGAATAAAAATCAGACTATAGAATTATTCATCATAAATCAGCTGACAAGTGATTACACAGATGTGTGGAAAAGCCAGTCTATTACTGTATTTGTATAAGGTCTATAGTTTCAATCAAAGACCTTGAAGAGGTATGCATATTAAGCTGGGTTTACATCAAAGTTATTAACAAATGTTAATAACTTAATCCTTATAGATATTATTAGATTGAACGGAAGTTGACAAACACATATGTTCATCATGTGTATGATAAGTTATGTTCAATCTAATATAATCTAAAAGGATTGAGTTATTAACATTTTTTTAATAAATTGGTCTTTGGTTTCAATATTTTTTGTTTTGCAGTCATGGTAGCCTATTATTATGCGTGTCCATCAGTATCAATATTCTCACATTCGAAAAAACTTTTAATAGGTGAATAAAATAATCAAATGAACTGTATAAGCTGAAGAAATTTAAATATTTTGATTGAAAAAAATTAATTTTCATTAGATGGAAAAATTATCACGGACTGGAAGAATATTATATAAATTCTGGAATAGAAATATTATTCATTCTTGTTCAAATTAACATAAATATTAATGATTTTGAATACAAATTCAAACGTGAACTGATTTTGTTAACATTTAAAACAGTTGACATCAGGTACTTGTGGATGAGAATATTGCGTGAGGTCTACTGTTCACAGAACTACTAGTTAATCAAAGAAACTTGACCAATGTGAACACCCCTCAAGCATTCCCTGTTGTAATATTAACAGCAACGTTTTCTATTCTACCAATGTGAGTTCAACAGTTTGAAATGAATCTTAATATTTTTCTCTGAAAACAGTTGACAGGTGGTAAACAAGATCAAGTGAGAATCAATAGAATCTTCCGAAAACTAGATTCCTGAAGCTCATTTCCCCGAATCAAATGCAAGGTGTGTAACACCGGATGTTCAGAGGGAAGCCTCCCACGATAGGGGTGTAACTGGAACTTGATGGTGTGGAACAGAGGAGAGAAACAAGAGAGAATGAGAGAGAAAGTGTGTGAGAGAGTGGAAGGGAAGTGGAAGAAGAAGATAGTGTTGACCGGAGAAGTTCTTCTCAGAATGATCGGATTACAAGAGAAGAAGTGTCCCCGATCTATATTATTTTGAGATCTAGTGTTATTCATCTCAGTGTTATTCAGCCAGCAGTGTTATCTAGTGTCATCTAGTGTTATTCAGTCAGCATTGATTGAATGCAAGTATTGATATCAATTGAAAATGAAGATGAAATGAAACATGAAATGAAAACAGTGAATTGTTTCGAAAAACACCTTATGATTTCAGTTAATTCCTGCATGATTTGAAAAAGGATGTTGTTCTTAAAAGACTGTTTATCTTTCGAGAATGAGAGCTGTTTTCATTCAATTTCACCTTTACTAGAAGTTGGACTTGTTATTTTCAGTAATTGAAATACGATATGAAATTTATAAGAACTGTGACTACATTTCAATATTTATATTGAAATGTAGGTAATTCAAAATAGGTAGGTAATATTGAACTATAGGTGATATCATATTATATTAAACGAGCAATTTCTGTATATCTGTTTATATTTTTATATCTGGTTATTTATGTACAACGGATCTCGAAAACAGCTCTAACGATTTTCACGGAATTCGGAACATAGCAGGTTTATGATATAAAAATCCGATTGCACTAGGTCTCATCCTTGGGAAAACTCGCTGAACGACATTTAAAAGATAATATCCTTGGCTGAAACAGCTGAGACTTTCTTCGTCTGTGGATGGTGAAAAGTGAGCGAGTGATTCTGTGGAAAATCAAAATAACGCATCTCCGAAATTCATAAGCTGACGTATAGCCAGCTGTAGAATATAAACTCGATCATTTTAGAGAATAATAATAAATTATTATTGTGCTCTGTTTATCAATAAATAAAAAAACGAGCGAAGCTCGGTGCCCCGATATTTGATATTGTAATCTAGCAATGTAAGTAAATATAGATAATTATTAGTGGATAGATCTGTTTGAGTGATATTATATAAAAATGAGAATAGAATTGATATTGATATCTAAATTCAATGAGACGAGATGGGGTTCTCACCCAAACTATTCATTCATTAGAACATTGAGTCATAACTTCTCGAATATAAGACGTAGTGGAAATTACAAGTCCTTCTATTCAACTCTCTTACTAAAATCTCTATTTCCTTTTACACAACTTTCAGTCCATTTATTCTCCATGACTGTTTTAAATCTTTGTTTGGAAAAATAGAATGGAGGAACCTTTCCAGTGACTAAGGGCCTATTAGCCGTGATTCCGGTTTGAAGGGCATGACTAGCCTCCTATTTCCAAAACGGACGTGACTTCCACTCTTGAGGGCTCATTGTTGAGAGTTGAAAGGGCATGCTTGTTGAAAGTGGGCAGTTGTAGGGCAGTCAACTATTCCATCATTAACATAAACCTATTTCGGACTATGTGTGACCTTATCTAAATTTGGGAGAGGAATAGCACAAGGTTACATTATTTTTTCTCTCCCTATAATTTTTTATGATGAACTTATTGTATTGTATTGTAGTTCACTTGGTTATTATCAATGGTTGTGATTCCCATTTATAAAATCTGGTTTTGAGAATCTAAATTTTTGAAAATCTACATCGAAATAACTAGTAGTTCTGTGAACAGAAGACCTCACGCAGTATTCTCATCCACAAGTACCTGATAGAAACTGTAGACCTTATGGGAATACAGCAATAGACTGGCTTCTCCACACATCTGTGTAATCACTTGTCAGCTGATTTATGATGAATAATTCTATAGTATGATTTTTACTCTGATATTGGCGTATGAAGGAGGCTCCTTTCTCCTTTCATATTATCCTTGAAATGCAAAATTTCCAAAAACCTCGTATATACGTCGACGGGCAATAAAAAAAGGAACATACCTATAAAATTTCATGAAAATCTATTACCGCGTTTCGCCGTGAATGCGCAACATATAAACATTTAAACATTAAGAGAAATGTCAAACCGTCGACTTGAATCTTAAGGTACGTACAGACTGTCGCTCTGCTCCGCAATCGAACGTCACTCCAGCAGAGCGATTGATGATCGACCGGCGAGCAACAGTGGTTCGACCGGGGAACGCGAGAAGATCTAACATATTCCGTAACGTTCACGATGGGTGCGTGGGCGGAGCGACTGTGGTTCGATGGTGGTACGAGGGCGGTACGAGGGAGGAGCGTGCTCGGTGCGGGTTGGAAGCAGGAATTTGTGTACGCAGCTTAAGACCTCATTTCGCTCGGTCAATTAAGTACTGAAAATATATTGTGAACAACTACAAGACTCAACCTATTTTAGACTATGTGTAACCTTATCTAAATTTGGGAGAGGAATAGCACAAGGTTACCTTATTTTTTATCTCCCTATCATTTTGATGATGTACTCATTGTATCAATCAATAAAATTTATGGATGAAGAAATCGACTTCAATTTTGATACCTGAAAGTTGAAAGGGCATGTTTGTTGAAAGTGGAAGTTTTAGGGTATTCAAATCAATGGATGAATAAGATGAATTCTTCTCTAAGGACTGAAAGTTGAAAGTTGAGGGCTCGTTGAAAGTGGGAAGTTGTAGGGCAGTCAACTATGAACGAGGAAAGTGACAAAATGTCTGCATTTCTTTTTCAAAGGCTAGATCATTGAAAGTTGAAAGGGCACGCTTGTTGAAAGGGGAAGTGGTAGGGCAGTCAACCATGAGAAGGAAGGTTTTCGGGTTTGATTATCTGCGCTTGAGTACCTACCAATCATCGAAAGTTAGATACGGAGCTTCGTATACTATAAACATACACCTGTTCTGGGGTCCACAAGGCCTATAGTGAGGTCCACGTTATAATGGCATTGGAGAAAGATAGGAGATCAACGTTGCCGATCCTCTGTCTTGTCAAT
Organism: Nilaparvata lugens; assembly: GCF_014356525.2. Lineage (NCBI taxonomy): Eukaryota > Metazoa > Arthropoda > Insecta > Hemiptera > Delphacidae > Nilaparvata > Nilaparvata lugens. The sequence goes on along the minus strand of NC_052514.1, from coordinate 34,121,644 downwards.
GCCTTCTATAGACGGTAGCTGATACAGGTTTATTGATGTAATATTAACTGTTCATTCTCGTTTAAAATAATCAATTATATTTTATCAAGCAAGAAATTATATTTCTCAATAATTTATTTCATAATTGAGATGAAATATTTTGTTAATTTAATAATGAATTCTACATTATTAAAAGACGAATTGGCAACAGAGCAAAGCGAGGAAGAGATAGTGCTATCCGATTTGTTGAATGATAGACAAGGATAGCAATACCATTGCTAATCAAACACTGCCATCATAACGTGTACCTCAACACAGTGAGCCTCAACACGTGAGCCTCACTATAGTCTGAGCCTCAAATAGGCTTTACTCTCAACTAAGAAGCTCTTTCAAATAAAATTGAAAAATATCCTGTATTGTCAGGATGCAACGGAAAACGTTAGTGCAGTGTTCAAACTCCATTCTACCCTTGTCAATAACATATTCGTAAAAATGATGTTCAAGATATTGTCTTTCAATCAATCAAAGCAAAAGCTTTGCTTCTGAAAACTCTAGGATGCACACTTATTTTTCAGCATCACTATCGGTGCAAGTGTTGATATTAATTTATATTCATTTCACGTCGGTTTGTTCGCCTTGGAATGCAATATCCGTCTTGAGACCACTGTGAGTAGCCTACTGACTACTGTGTGTAATGTACTCACTTCAAACTACTGTGACTGAGTACTGACTCCAGACAATGTCAATTGAGAACTGGAAAATGACGTTTATTAAGAAAAACCATTAGTATAAAACTATAATTAAGTATGTGCCAATCACTTGAAACGTGATTGTTCACGAATATATATGATACATCCATCCATTTTTGACAATGAGGAATTCAAGTACCGGCAGGATTATTTTGTTCTTTTGTACTTCCAATTGGTTCACAGACGTCAACGTTTACAGACGTTTTGTTCTTTTTTACTTCCAATAATTGGTTTTCAGACGTCACGGAGTGCAAGGAATTTTTTTTCCTACAGATACCTTGAAAAGTTACCAATTCTGCACTGATTGCAGGCCGCAAAGAATCACTTTTCCGCACTAGTGCGCAAAGTGAGTACTTTGCGTACTCCAGATTTGCAGCATGACAACGCAAATTAGTTAGTAGGTTATATGGAGCACCAGTGCAGCAAAATCAAAATTAAGTTGGTAACACTGATGTGGTATAGTGAGGTCCACGTTATAATGGCAGTGAAGAACAGCGTTGCGTTGCCATTATGTGCCTTGATTATAGTCATTTCAATGCTTACATAAGATAAGCCCCCTTCAAGCAGTCAGATAAATTTTCAATTGAATTACTAATCATTATAATTCAATTTTAAATAAATTAAGGTTTTTACTAATAATAAATTACACAGAAAAATATTTGATGGATTTCAGGGAATTTTACACATAATTACCCACTTTTCATATTCAATGGTAACTGTAGGAAAAATTTAATGTGAAATACGTGCGCAAAGTTCGTTTGCTGCACTCAAGAAACCATTCCGTTTCGGTGCAGCAAAACGTTAAATTTTCGTTCTTAAACGTTTCTTTCGGTGCAGCAAACTGTCACTTTGCGCACTAGTTGCACAGATAACTATTATAATGCTGGACTCAAAGATCAATTAATTTTATTCTGTATAATCAAGTTATAATCAAGATGTAATCTGTTACAGTATGTAGTGATGATTATGTTATTTTACTGCAAGTTGACCACGAATACTGGTTAGTGTGGTTAACTTAGTTAAAATTTTTAATTGTAATTTTCTAAGGTTTGTGAAAAGGAATAAATATCATTATTCCATATTTAATTATTCCATTATTCTTCTATGAAATGGAGGACTGTGGAATAGTGTCTGGGAACAACCATTGGTGCACTGGGACTTCAGACATGCACCGGTGTATCTATTTCACTTTGGAGTGGGACAAAGAAAGATAGATAAAGGGAGAGATAGAGTGTGTGAGAGAGAAAATCCTTGACAATTTCCGGCGCGCTTTTTGAGTTTGATCACTGAACCACAAGATTACGGTTAAATGAATTCGAAATCAAACCTACCTTCAATTTGAATATAAAGTGGAGGATATTCAAATCCCTCAGTATAGTTTCACCTGTACGGAACAGTACTACCTAAGTTCAAAACAAAGAGTATAGCCTACTAGTAGTTCTGTGAACAGTAGACCTCACGCAGTTTTCTTATCCACAAGCATCTGCTGTCACCTGCTCACCGGCTTCTCTAGACATCTGTGTTAATGCATGCAATGAATAATCCACTTGTCAGCTGAATGATTATGAATAATTCTATAGTCTGATTAATCCTATCTTCAGAGTAGATGATATAATATAGTAAATATCGGGGCACCGAGCTTCGCTCGTTATTTATTTATTGATAACCTAAAAAACACAATTCTTCAAAATGATTGGGGAAGGACTAACAGGCACAGCCCAAAACTGTATCTTCCCCGAATTTTCATTAATACACTATAAATGGTCCAAAAAGTGGGTTATGTTTCATACACTTGAATTCAGGTCCAATTTTCAACTGAAATACTGTATATGAACAGAGAAGTTCCAATTTAGAATGTTTACAAACTAAATTGAATAACAAAATAACACTCACTAATCACTTGAAACTGTAAAATAATGATCAACTTTGAATATTATGATATACTCTAATTTATTTAGAAAGATAAACTACGACATGTCTACAAATCACATTATTTTGATTATCTATTAAAATTTCTTTTGATACTAATATTTTTTGCGAGATACGGTAAGCTGATTGATTACACAGTTGATCTCCCACACAGGCACACGCATCTTCTGTTATCGACAGACGACGAAATTATCATCTGTTCTTCCAAGGATGAATTATTCTTTTAATGTCGTTCAGCGTGTTTTCCCAGGAATGAGACATAGTGCAATCGAATTTTTATATCATAAACCTACTATGTTCCAAATTTCGTGAAAATCGTTAGAACCGTTTTCGAGATCCGTTGAACATAAATAACCATATAAATAACTAGATATAAAATAACCAGATAACCAGATATAAAAATCTATACAGAAATTGCTCGCTTTATATAATAGGGTATCGGAGTATGGAGGAAATTCTTTATCCTTTCATATGTCAATTCTTGAAATGCAAAAAAACAGAAGAGAAGGAGAAAAAGAAAAAGAAGAAGAAGGAGAAAAAGAAGAAGAAGAAGAAGAAGAAGAGAAGAAGAAGAAGAAGAAGAAGAAAGAAGAAGAAGAATAAGAAAGACGATAGGAAAAACAAGATGAAACTGAATGAAGACATTCAATTCATTACAGACTCCAGTACTGACGGCTAGTGATAACCGAAACTGATTTCTATTTCAGCCTTGTTTCTATTCTGTTATTCTCCTTTCATTCTAGCACCTTTCTTCTCCTTCCCATTCATTTTGATAGTGTCCAGCAGCCCCAAAAGTTTACAATTTTAAAACAATGCCCCAAAAGAAAGCTAGGGGCCTACCTTACTCTACTAGCCCCACCAAACTAACGTTTAGAAAAAAGCTAGAACCGTTTCCAAGGAAATATCAGCGGGGGTGGGCAGCTTGTCAATAAATTTACTCTTCACATTTTTCTTTGTCTTTATTTTGTCTGTCATTCTTCTATCACTCTGTTCACACTCCTCTCTCCTTCCTTCTTCTTCTGCTTCTTCTTCTTCTTCTTCTCCTACTGCTTCTCCTATCACCTTTTTCTTTTACTTCTTCTTCATCTGTTTTTCTTCTACTTTTGGCAGAGAGTTAGTGGGAAGGATACTTAGAATATTCTTTCCAAAGAATGTACATTGATATGTCCAAAGCTACGCCAATTTATGTAGATGCATAACAATATTATCTATTTTATCTATAGTTATTACAAATTGCTTTTTTTCATATCATATACAGCTAGATTAGCTATTCATGTATTAAGAGCGTAATGCGCGACTTTATCGCTCGCGCAAAACAGTTATCACGTGACGCGAAGCGGAGCGTGATAATTTTGCAAGAACGATAAAGAAGCATTACGCACGAATTACATACAACATTTTTTCTACAACTGCCCAAACCTGTTAAATTACTTATATCGGCAGAGTAACAATTACCGACTTTTTAGGTTAAGATCTGACTTTTTGGCGAGCTGCTTACCATCAGCTGATTAGCGAGCGTAAAGAAACTCTTCTGAGCATGCGCGAATTATCAGCGAGCGTAAAGAAAATCTACTGCCCATGCGCGGATGGTTAGCGAGCGAAAAAGTAGATTCTCCTCAGAAATAAGCTGTTTTACGAGGAGAATTGAGTATGTAAATTCTTTCTTTACGCGCAGTTGTAGAAAAAATTATTTTCTTAATTTATATTTTGTAAATTCATCTATAATTCTGCTGTATTGTAAGCTATTGTATATAAGTTTATAAGCCAGTATATATTGTAATCTACATAAATAAAATACTCAATCAATCAATCTTTTTTCTTAGATTTTATGATTATTTCCCACAACATTTTTCTACCTTCCTGGTCCACAGATGAAGAAGAAAAATGAGAAGAAGAAGAAGGAGAAGAAGAAGAAGAAGAAGAGAAGAAGAAGAAGAAGAAGAAGAAGAAGAAGAAGAAGATGATAATGAAGTAGAAGAAGTTAAATTCAAAACAGCCTACACACAGCGACAATAGTGGCGGTATTAGAATGTTATGAACTCCTCAAATGTACATGGCATTTCAAATTCCTTATTCACTTGAAAGCTAGTGGACGCTTAGTTGAAACCACTATCCTCTCCTTGTGCTGCATACTTACTGATAATAAAATATTCAAACTGAAAAGTCTTGGAACCAAGATTTGAAGGCGTAAGGACGTAGAGGCACTAGTCGAAAATCTTATTCAAATTCTAGACACACTGGAAAACGTGATTTGTAAATTGATTCCCCGCATTCACCAATATTGAGATGTTCTTCTCTCCACGATACAAAGAGTGTGTGTCACAAAATGTAAACGACCAGTACTACAGAGAGGTGCTCCGTCGACTAACCGCCCGGGTTCATCGAGTCGTCCGGGGATTGCCGATTCGTGGATCCTCCATCACGACAATGCTCCGTCGCACACCTGCCTGCTCGTCACCGAGCAATTTGGCCAGACAGACGAGGGTAACGTTGCCACATCCTCCTTACGGCCCGGATATGGCACCACCGGACTTCTTTTCGTTCCCCAAGATCAAGAGACAACTTAAGGGGACGCGGTTCGGGACTCTGGAAAACGTTCAACGTGCTACGACGAGGGCTCTAGACAGCATGGAGGTTGCCGACTTCCAGGGAGCGTTTAGGGATTTGAAAATTCGGTATCAGCGTGTTATCGACTCCAATAGGGACTACTTTGAAGATATCTAATGGAAAATTGTACATATTTTGCCCATAAAAAATTTCCTGAGGTCAGTCCGGTTACTTATTATACAGACTCTATATTCATTGCTCTGATTCTCGTCAGGTATTACAGTTCTATAGAGACTCAAGATTCTATTTTTACAGCTATTAGCTAGCTATTCCCACAAGATTGTATTCCCCGAGCTAAGTAGTTTATCGTCATGTCAGACTTGCTAATAACTACTTTAGTAGCTAATCACTGGTAATTATAACTGATGAATTCAATTAGTGGATGGATTTCAGGAGAAAGACGAATCTCATGGATTTTAATTATGGAGTTTTCCCAGATATTCTATTGACAGTATGATGATTGGATAGACTAATGAGCCAACATGACATGAGAAAATAGAGAAATCTTCTAAAGGGAATACCAAGAGCATGCCACTTCTCTACCCTAAAAATCAAAATATGGAATTGTTACTAACTATTTGTTGATTAAAATACATTTATTTATTACTCAGACAATAGCGATATGACTGGTATCTCCAGACGATATCCAGCAGTTGACTCGACGGTCACGCTCTGGTACGAGCAATTCGTTTATCTAATTGTTTGCCTATGTTAGTTATATCAGAGAAAACTCCTATAATTGTAATTCTGTGGTTATATATAATTGAATATGAAGTCAAATGCTGGGTCAACCACTCCTGTAATTCTAATATTTTTCATTGCACTATTATATGGGCAATTTTATTCAAATGAGGATTCTGTACTAGTACTATTTATGGAGAATTATTTTATAATAATACATGGTTGTTGAATGGATCATGACAATAATTATTGTTATTAGAGCTTGATCTGAACATGATAATTTTCTTCTTCCTCCTTTTCCTCATTCGTTCCTCTTCTCTTCTCCTTCTTTCTCCCTTCATTCCTCATAATCTTGCCATCTTTTCCTTTACTATTTTTGTCTACTTTACTCCTCAACATCTTGCTTTCTTCCATCTTCCTCTTCTTTCCTCCTTTACACTTATCATCTTGTGTCCTTTCATCGTACCTTGTCACCTATTTCACTCTTTCCTTACTTCTCATCCTCCTTCTACTCCTCCTCACCATCTCCTACTCCTCTTTCTCCTCCACCATCTTCTCCTAACTTTCTCTCTCTCTTACCAAGATTTCTTACGGCATCCTGCTCATCTTCCTCCTCCTTTTCCTCTTCCTCCTCCTCTTCCTCCTCCTCCTCCTCCTTCTCATCCTACTTCTCAGTACTTCTTTAAACCAGAATTCAACTCTTGCTGTCGGTTTTTTGTGTTAGCAGCTCTTTCGAACTTGAATGTATAATTCACTGGACCAGTGACTTGGTGAGGTCCACGTTATATAATTATAATGACAGTATTTGATTGAAATTGGTGTTGCTATCCTTGTCTATCATTCAACAAAGCAGATAGCGTTATCCTCTTCTAACTCTGTAACGTTGCCAGATTCTTTTAAAAAATTTAGAAATATAATTAATTGAAAAATATTCGCTTCTATTATGAAAATTTATTTATCAATCATTGAAAAATATGTTCTAGACAAATGAAATATAAATATAAAAGCGAAATGGCATTCACTGACTGACTGACTCACTCACTCGCAGAACTAAAAATCTACCTGACCAAAAACGTTCAAATTTGGTAGGTATGTTCAGTTGGCTTTTTAGAGGCGCACTTAGAGCGGATTTGGAAAAATTTCCAAAGATACGCCCTAAAACTGCATCTTTTCAGCGTTTTTTTAGCGTTTTCTCAGCTTCATCGAGAACAAATGAACAAAAAATGTTCAAATTCAGTACAGAAGCTCAGCTAGGGTGTAATAATGTTGTGTTGAAAGGAATTTGCAATAGCGTCAAAGATACGGCCAAAATTAGCTTCTTTACAGCGTTTTTTTTTTCTTGCTGTTTCTCAGATCTATCGATAACAAATGAACAGAAGAAGTTCAAATTTACTACAAAAGCTCGGCTGGGGTGTTATAATGTTTTGTTAGAAGGAATTTGAAATAACGCCAAAGATACGCCCAAAATTAGCGTTTTTTGCGTTTTCTCAGTTATTCCATCAAGTAATAGATAGAAAATGTTCAAATTTGGTACAGAGGTTTAGCTAGGGTCTGAAAATTTTGTGATGGGGTGAATTTAATATTTCATCAAAGATACGCTTAAAATCAGCGTTTTTCCAACGTTTTTCTCAGCTTTTCTGCTTTTCTCAGTACTTTGACTTTCTGATGGAATGAAGCATGCTCAAATGAAAAATGCAGGCCAGCGAAGCGAGCCCGCTGATCTCATTTTTGAACGATCCAGTCGGGGGTCCAGTGGGGTGGAGCCCCTTGGCTAGACGGATATGGCGAGCGAAGCGAGCCTGACGGCTAGTGAAATATAATTGATTTTAAAAATTCGACTGAGTCACTGTCAATTGTCTTTTTTTTCGTAATTTATTTTCTCAAAACAAAGTGACTACTTCATATTACAACATATATACCGGTGTATCAGCTATCCTCTACAGGAGGCAGTGGCAATGCAGAGAAATGGCAACGCTGTTTTCCTGTCTTTCTCCACTGTCATTATAACGTGGACCTCACTATAGCAGAATAAATAACCTGGTTCATTGGAACCAGACTTCAACTAAAGCAGTGACTATTTGTGCTTGGTTCACGAGGAACTTTGCATACAGGATTAATCATATTATAATTTGTATCCTCCATTTTGAAACTCATTCATGCCTCCACCATTCAAGTTCAGGTGCGTTATAATTGACGGCTCACTTCCTCTGGCGAGATTCACTTCAAACTGTCAGTGTTATTTGAATGGGAAGCATTCATATATTTATGAGGAACGCTGACTGTCTGAGATTATCCTCAGTACACTTCCTTTTTCATTAGGTAGTCTTCCTCCCACTTTTTTTGTTGCTCATTTCCTTTTGTTTCTCTTTCTTTCATATTTTTTCTCACTCCCACCTTGTTGAATCTCAATATCAATTGAAATTTCAAAGTTCACCTGATGAAGTGTCACACTATTATAGTGAACATAATTAAGGACTAGAAATTTTGTGAAGTGAACAACTACAAGACTTGATCTATTTCGGACTATGTGCGACCTTATCTAAATTTGGGAGAGGAATAGCACAAAGTAACCTTATTTTTTCTCTTCCTATCACTTTAATGATGTACTTATTGTATGAATCAATAAAAAATGGACAGAATCATAAGTTTATAGTGTTCCACTACACAGTGTAAAGGTTACCTGGTAGAGTGTTGAAGATACAAAGCAATACTATGATTTATCCTTCATGAGTTTATCATATAGGCGTACTGATATAATATTCAACAAATTGTGATTAAGCCGAGGATCAATAAGCTGACAAATGTGTATCAGTGAATCCATATTAAATGATCTATACTATAATATTGAACCTTCGGATCTTTGAATCCGTCCCTTCAAAAACATAAAACATACTATAATAAAGAGAAGAACTTGCTTATACACGTACAGGATAGGAGAATAATAATTACATTTGACGCATCATCACGTCTCAACTACAAACTGGACTAATTGACTTGAAATTATGCATATAGATTGTTTCACTACACAGTGTAAAGGTTACCTGGTAGAGTTTTGAAGATACAAAGCAAAACTATGATTTATCCTCCATGAGTTTATCATATAGACGTACTGATATAATATTCAACAAATTGTGATTAAGCCGAGGATCAATAAGCTGACAAATGTGTATCAGTGAATCCATATTAAATGATCTATACTATAATATTGAACCTTCGGATCTTTGAATCCGTCCCTTCAAAAACATAAAACATACTATAATAAAGAGAAGAACTTGCTTATACACGTACAGGATAGGAGAATAATAATTACATTTGACGCATCATCACGTCTCAACTACAAACTGGACTAATTGACTTGAAATTATGCATATAGATTCTTAATCAATCGAGGATGATTTTGAAATAAACCCTAAGCACGGGTCTCCTGTTAGTTGTTAATATTATTGAAAATCTATAGCTCAGTTGCTCAAAAGCCTGTTGAATTTTAGAAGCAGTATTAAAATTAGAACCGACATGGTTCAATTGACAATACTTTGATGTTTTAACTTACTATTTCTAAAATCATTGAACAAAATCCACATTGACCTTGAACTAGACTTTCCTTGATCTCAGCTCCACTAATAAGAATTATGAAAAAACAATATGATCATCATAATGAACTTAATAATTGAAATGAGGCTTACCTTCAATCTAGGTCAATCCTAGAACCGGGTTTTCATCATCCAAATTGGAAAAGATCTTGATAACATCACCAGAATTTATTGGTATATTTTTGATGAAACACGTTTCGAATCCACTCACAGGTTTTCACATTGAACAAACCGAGCTCACGTTAACTGAACTTGTATTCTTAAACTCTTTCTCATGTGTAAGGTTTCAAAATAAACTTAAGCTGTCACTCAATTATTTCACCAATTACTTACAATTATCAATTGATTATGTCACTCTGTTACAATAGCTCAATTCTTTCAAAATCTCCTGAATTCAATCCAACTATTTTCATTCAACAAATAATCAATCCTAATTACAAACTCAAACACAACTCTTCCAAATTCAATTCACAAATTTTCGTGCAAGGAATTTCTTTTAACAAACCAATGTTGCATGTGTAATCGATTCCATTTAACACACGTCAGATTTCTCAACACTTTTCAACAGATTAGTTGCATCTCAACACTTCTAGCACTTTTGGGGATTTTTGAAACACTATTTATAACACACAATCTACGAATCAACTACACTCCATGACTAACATAAACAATATCGTACGTATATCACTCTAATTCATTGCTATAGAATGAATCAATTCACTTAATGTGCTTAAGCTTAGAAGCAATTGTTATATTATTGAGAAAACAGATAAATAAACTTTCTAGTGATAAGGTTGAAAATACACGTTTGATAACACTTCAATAGTAGAACTATAAGGATGATCCCCAATGTTTGAAAACTCTTCAATTATTGTATTACGAATTCTACGATAAATCATCAATACTTGACACTCAAATACGGTTAGAATTATCCTTGATCAACAAACGTGTGACAACGATTCGATCGCAGTACGATAAGTTTAAGGATAATCTCTAAGGATAGACAGGACGTAAGGACGTAATCGGTAGACCGGAGGGAACAACGTACTTCCGCTAGATGTTCTCCCGAGCAAGGATGTATCACTACTGACTGACTACCGACCTCTCAACCGCTGAACGCTTCAAAAACAACTCAACTTGTCTGCTACCTGATCAAGGCATGGGTTGCCTGCCTGTAAGGGACTCAAATGGGCGCTCAAAGTGCCTTTCCTTGCTGCTCAAATTTTCAAATGTAACAATATTGTTAATGAATGAATGAATTGTTATTATTAATATGCTGAATATGACATTAATTGATAACATTCACATTGGAAGACAAAATACCAAGGCCTTGTATATTTAATAATACCTTGTATTATTTTCCTAGAACATTATTAGGTTATGTCACAGTCGTTAAATAAGTTTAGTTTTTTACGCATAATTCTGATAGAAATACTCTATTCCAAAATAGACTTGCAAAATATAAATTATTTATTTATTCCTTGATATAATAATACAAATCATATGGATATGATCGGGATGGAACAACAGGCATAGCCCAAAACTATTCTGTTCCCAAATTTTGATAAATAATGAAAAGTCCGAAAAAATAGGTTATGTTCTTACTGAGGAAATTTAAAGTTCAAAGTTCTGTCCAAGATTATATATTAGCTAGAAATTTTGAATTTAGAATGATTAAAATACCAAATTATAGTCAAATTATGCACCTGATATCACCGCACTTTGAATAAATCAAGTTATTTCAGAAAATTTTGAAGCCAAAAATATACACACAACTTTTAACTAGGCACAAATTATAAATTATAAATTTAGATGTACTAATCCAAATTATTTAAGTATTCCAAGACATCTATTTGGCTATTTTTTGTAATGTTGTGTTTTGTACAACACTACTAAGTGATTATATATTAAAATTAAGATCTAATGACTAATTTCCAATTAATAAAAGTCTAAAAATAAGTCTAGAGACTACATGGAAAGGAGTTTGAAATCCAATCAGGCCAGTAACGGCAAATTTTTGAAAAAGTGAAACATTTAAACGGAACAACACGTTTCACAACATGTCCTCCAACGTGGGACATATTATATCAAACAGGTCATTGCATCATCTACTCCAAAATATTAATAACTGAGATGTGATTGCTCAGTTTAAGTCCATAACTCAATTTTAAAACTTACCTCGATTGAGAGTTTAAATTACGCTGTTTTGAGTTCTGGACTTAACGATTTTTGATAAATCCTTGACTCGAGAAGAGGGGAGAATCTAATTCAAGTCCTGGACTTGAATAAGCCCTTTACTCAGAAAGCGAAATTATAAACTCCAGAGTCTAACGTGATCTATAAACTCCAGGAATTAATTAGGTCCTGAAATTATAAACTCCAGAGTGTAACGTGATCTATAAACTCCAGGGATTAATTAAGTCCTGAAATTATAAACTCCAGAGTCTAACGTGATCTATAAACTCCAGGGATTAATTAAGTCCTGGAATTATAAACTCCAGAGTCTAACGTGATCTCTTAACTCCAGGGTCTATTTATGTCCTGAAATTATAAACTCCAGAGTCTAAAGTGATCTTTAAACTCCATGGTCTATTAAGTCCTCGACTACGTTAACGCTCTGACACGGAAAGCCAATTTTCTGACTTCAGAGTTTAAAGGTAGTTAAAGTATAGAACTTAGCTAAATCCCGAACTCGGCCCTTAGCCAAATACCTTTTGTACTATAGTGCGGTCCACGTTATAATGGCAGTGGAGAAAGATAACAGAACAACGTCGCCGATCCTCTGTCTTGTCAATGCCTTCTATAGACGGTAGCTGATACAGGTTTATTGAGGTAATATTAACTGTTCAGTCTCGTTTAGAATAATCAATTATGTTTTATCAAGCAAGAAATTGTATTTTTCAATAATTTCATAATTAAATATTGAATATTTTGTTGATTAATTACCAATTAAACTGAGTCAACAGCTGAGCTTAGTGAGAGAAGTTTTGTGTATTTTTGGGTTCAAAATTTTATAAAATAGTTTGATTAATTCAATATGAAGTGATAATTAAGTGTTATATTTAAATATAGTTTGGTGTTTTAATTTCTCTAAATTCAAAATATTTATCTTATAATATATTTTTGGACGAAATTTGAACTTGAACATTTTACAGTAGAAACATAACCTATTTTTGGACATTTTATTAATTTATCAAAATTTGGGAATGGAATAGATTTGGGCCAAGCCTGTTGTTCCTTCCTAATCATATTTATATGATTTGTGATTCTGTCCACGAATAAATAAATAAATAAAAATAAAAAAATTCCACACTGTTGAAAGACGATCTAGCAACAGATCAAACCTAGAAAGAGATAGCGCTCTCCGCCGTGTTGAATGATAGACAAGGATAGCAATACCATTGCTAATCAAACACTGCCATTATAACGTGTATATAGTGAGCTTCACTTACAAAACTGTCAGTATTTCTTATGAATAACATCAATGCTCCCCGTCCAGACAACGCTGACAAATTTGAAGTGAGTCACACTATAGTTTTTCTTGGCATGCCCTTTTTTAAGCACATTCTTTTTTTTAATGTGCTGGGTATATCATGTTCCATCACTTGCTCGTATTATATTATGTGATCCAGTCCGAAATTCATCCACCATGGATCCCACGGTACGATCTTTCTTCTATTCTCTTTTTTTAATTCTTCACACCCATGTTACTTCTTCCTGCATTTCATTCCATCACATACTGGCTACTTTTCTCCTCTTACTTCTCTCTCTTCTTGTTCTCTTTTCTCCTCACTTCCTCTTCCTTGTTCTACACCACACCACATTCTTTCTTTTGTTGTGTCTCTTCTCATATATTCATCTTCTCATCTGCTTCATCTTTTCTTCATTCTGATGTTTTTTTTTTCATTCCTTCCCCATTCTGATGTCAATTTTCATCGTCTTCAAGTACATTCATAGCTATTGCATACTTCTTCTTTCTCCCACTTATTTCTATATTTCTTCTTCTTCTTTCTAGGATCCACCTGTCTTTTACTTTGCACATAATTTTAATTGTGTATTTCTCATTCACCATCTTCTCTTCTTATCCTTTTCTATGTCCTTCTTCTTCCGATTTCATGTTCTTTTTTCTCTGTTTTGTTGTATTTTTCTTTTTCATTTTTCCTTCATCTTCTTTGAATCTCCATATCATATTTTTCTTTGTCCTTCTCCTTGCGATTTCTTGTTCTTCCATTTTTCTCTGTTCTGTTATCCTTGTGTTGAATTTTCTTCTTCTCTTTGCCTACATCTTCTTCTTCCTTTTTGTCGTCTCCTGCTCATTTTCTCAACCTTCTCTGCAACAATTTTATCTTTTCCTTTGGTTCTTTTCATTCCTGTTCTCTTCCTCCTGTCCTTCTCAAACAACTTCACTACATCTGTATCGTCTTCCTCTTCTTCTTCTTTTTTTTCTTCTTCTCCTTTTTTCTTCTTCTTCTTCTTTTTCTTTTTCTTCTTCTTTTCCATCTGTGGACCATCAGCTAAATAGACAATATATATGCTTCCGTCACACGTCAAAATACATTAGAGCTTTATGCCAATCTTGTTTTTTCTTGGCACTTCCTCTCCATCATCACTCTTCACGCTATTTCACTCTCTCTCTCTCTCTCTCTCAGTCCATCTCTCTCTCTTCATCGTCAGTCAGTTGCCTATTCTTTTGTGGCTTCTCTCCTTCTCTCATCTACTGCCTCAGATTCTTAGCGTAATAAAATGATCTATTACTCTAGGCCTATATAAGTTTATACATAGATTTTGAGCTGGGTTAATGCTCTACATAGAATGCTTGCTTTTGTACCTCATTACATACCGTACATATTTTGAAATATATCACATTTGCCATGAAAATACTATTGTGATATTTATCACTCGCTCAGTAGAAAATATGTTTTTATTGTTAGAGGGAACTTATAAGTAGAAAATTTGCCGAGGGAAATTAATACAAAAGTTGTAAGTAAAAGTGAAATGATAGAGTTGTTTAGAGTGAACCGAAATAAACCAATATAGTACAAAAAAACCAAAATAAAAACAAGGAGATAGAAGCAAAAATATAAGGACACAATAATAAAAAAAGGAGAAGAAGAAGAAAAAGATAAAACAGGAGGAGGGGGGGACGAGGAGGAGGAGGAGGAGGAGGAGGATGATCAGGAAGATGAGGAGTAGGTGGATTGATTGACTACTAAATCTTTATTTATGTAGATTACAATATATAAAGGTTTATACACTTATATACAATAGCTTACAATACAGCAAAATTATAGATGAATTTACATAATATAGACTAAGAAAATAATTATTGAACTGTATATGATATGAAAAAAGCAATTTGTAATATAATAACTACAGATAATTATATTGTTATGCATCTACATAAATTGGCGGAGCTTTGGACATATCAATGTCCATTCTTCGGAAAGAATATTCTCCCCACTAACTCTCTACCAAAAGAAGAAGAAGAAGAAGAAGAAGAAGAAGAAGGAGGAGGAGGAGGTGGAGGAGTAGGAGGATGAGGAGGAGGAGGAGGATGATGAGGAGGAGGAGGAGGAGGAGGAGGAGGAGGAAGAAGAGTAGGAGGAGGATGAGGAGGAAGAGGAAGAGGAAAAGAAGAAGAAGAAGAAGAAGAAGAAGAAGAGAAGAAGAAGAAGAAGAAGAAGAGGAAGAAGAGAGTACTTGTTACGCCTCAAGGATTCTCTCTGCTTTAAAATGCTCACTGCTCTTCATGCACCTGTTGTTCAGAAGCCTGTTCTCTGGTGATTGTATGTTCAAAATAAATGCATATACCTCTGTTCTGTTCTGTTCTGTTATGCATCGTTTGTCTATTCAGAATGTTTTATGTGTTATTTTGCTTGTGTTTTTTTTGTTTTCTAAACCTACAACTGCTTCTAGCATTGCAATTGCTATCGTATTGTAGAGTTTGAAATATGTGCAACGTTCTTTGCTTGAAGAAGTGTTTGCTAAGTAATCAAAATAATGAAAACAATATAAAACTCTTGAAGTACCCTTTATTTTTAGAAACTTTAAAATAATTCAACAACTAGTCTCGACCCTAACTCAGGTCATTTTCAACTTTAAAAAATGAAAAAAATCTGGTGTGGCGCACTCACATAACTTTCCCTGCCGTTATGAAAATTATTGATCACCTGACGCTAGTGTTCACGCGCATATCAAGTCTACTATTCAAAGATTTGAGCCAGGTGGTGACAGGACAATAACGCTGGATACACACGAGATCTGCTTTCTCTTCATAGTGAATGATTTAATATAATCAACAGTTGCCAACAGTTTGCAATTGAATAATCACATTTTCTTGAATTTCAAGCCTATTTTCAATTTCAGGTGAAAATGTTACTGGACATTAATAGTAGAGATTTTCATGCTCAATCTTTTGCACTTGATTTTTATTGTTTAAATTGTATCTTAAGCCTGATAATTAAGAATCTAAAATCAAGCTTTGCATAGATGGGGTGGAGCTCCTGAAATTTTTACAGATATAGGACTTGTGGCAGTTGATATAGCTTATCAATGACTATTTTAGGTAATTTGATCAAAATCGTTGGAGCCATTTTCGAGAAAATCGCGAAAACCCCTGTTTTAACAACATTTTCGCAATCTTGAATTGCATCTGATTGAAATTGTTCGTGTCGGATCCTTATAGTGTAAGGACCTTAAGTTCCAAATTTCAAGTCATTCCGTTAATTGGGTGATGAAATATCGTGTACAAAGGCACACACACACACACACACACACACACACACACCACACACACACACACACACACACCACACACACACACACACACACATACAGACCAATACCCTAGAACCACTTTTTTGGACTCAGGGGACCTTGGAACGTATAGAAATTTAGAGATTGGGGTACCTTAATGTTTTTCGGAAAGCAATACTTTCCTTACCTATGGTAATAGGGCAAGGAAAGTAAAAATTAAATAACTTTTAATAATAAAGGGTACTTCAAGATTTTTATATTGGTTTTATTATTTTGTTGAAGAGTAGCCCATGCGAGAGAAGAGTTTTTAATAAGTAATCGACCTTCAAGATGAGTTAATCTTAAATTTGACCTTGATTTCTCACTTCATATCAATTTTTCTACCTTTGTTCTTCATTTAGCTCTTTATTTACGTGTTTATCTCATGTACATTTTTTTCTGGCAAGGCATGTCCTCAGTTAACTACATGGGAATGGGGAAGCAGTGCATCAGTATTATTTTTTCAAGGAATATTTGGTTCTCACTATACACATACTGTACAGGCTTTTGTGAAATGGTACGTCCCTTTGAATGAAAAAGAGTAAGAAATTGTCAAAAACAAAGGTAAAACTTTCTGAAAACTTTAAGATTTTTTGGTTCTCAGAAAGACCGGTTTCGGTTATTACACCATTGTCAATCTCTGATAAACTCAGAGATTGAAATGGTGTCTTTTCCATTCAATATGAATAATTACCACAATATGAACTCCCCAACTACACAAAAAGTGGTACGTTTCTCGAAGCAGAGTTCGATCTGCTATTCGTTTCTAAAATGTCAATGTTTGAAAATAAACTCACTCTCGTAACAGAGAATCTCTTTCCCGTGAGAATGATTCACAAGTTCAAGTAAGTAATGATGTCAAGGACATCTCCACTCCCCTTTGAAGGGCTTGAAAGGAGGAAATGGCACACATATGGCTCAAGGATGATACATAAGGGCTGTAGGGAAACACCTGCGAACGGCTGGGGTGTGGGAGGATACCGAAAAGGGATGTTGAGATAGGGGCTTCAAAAGACGTCTCCCATTACTGAAAGTGAAGAAATTATCATTTCCGTTTTTTAAGAGATAATATTTTATGCTTTGCTGGGCTGAATCTTCTGTTGAATACACTCATGGAATTTCATTAAAATTTATTTTATTCTACTGAACTCTATTATCTAATCAATTCGCTCTAACAAATTCAAATCGATACTAGGCTTTGCAAAACAAAATAAAATAAAGTGGAGTAGATCTTGTTTTTTAATATTCAATGAAGCCTTTCATCTGACTGAAATGCATCTTTGACTCATAATTGACCGTGCAAGGTGAGGTCTAAGATTCAAGTCGACGGTTTTGCATTTCTCTTTATGTATGTTTATATGTTGCGCATTTACGGCGAAACGCGGTAATAGATTCTCGTGAAATTTGACAGGTATGTTCCTTTTTAAATTGCGCGTCGACGTCTATACAAAAATTTTGGAAATTTTGAATTTTAAGGATGATATAAAAGGGAAAGGTGCCTCCTTGATACGCCAATATTAGAGTAAAAATAAGACTAGAATTATTCATCATAAATCATCTGTCGAGTGGATTATTAATTGCATGCAATGATGCATGCAATTTAATATCTCAATGTTAATCAGTTTAAATCAGCTGTTGTGTGGACTATTGATTGCATGCAGTGAGGCACGCAATTTATATCACGAAGTAGCATAGTATATTCTCCCGACTTTTCACTGCTTTCAACTCGGTAAGCTTTTGATGATAGTAACATAGCTGTTAGCACATCAAATTATTAGCATTGTCGATACAACAACTCAAACAGCCATTTATACACCGATATCTCGCTGACACGACAGGTCAGGACAGAATTTACTATGATGGAGACTGTATTTTATAACTGCTTGAGGTCTACTGTTCACAGAACTACTAGTATTTCAATTCAAATTTGGGAGAGGAACAATTTTGGGCTCTAAGCCTGTTGATGATTTCTCAATCATTCATAGTTGAGAACAGTAGCGGCTCGTGATCTTCTAGCTTAGGAGTTCAACCTCATGATCTATTGGGGAGAAAGGTCAAAAGGATATAGAGTATTGAGCATAATCAAGTGTGAAGGTGATCAATAATAATTTCAAGGAATTGAACCCCAAAGATTGAGCATATTTTCTACAAATATAAATTTTTTGTCCTATTCATATTTTTCTTGTTTAATTTTCACTTCGGATAACAAACCGTTATTTGTTTCTCTTGGAATATTAACGGTTTACAACCAATATATCTATGTTGTTGCCTAGTTTAAGGTGCGTACAGACTTTCGCTCTGCTCCGCAACCGAACGTCACTCCAGCAGAGCGATTGATGATCGACCGGCGAGCAACAGTGGTTCGACCGGGGAACGCGAGAAGATCTAACATCTTCCGTAACGTTCATGATGGGTGCGTGGGCGGTGCGACTGTGGTTCGATGGTGGTACGAGGGCGGTACGAGGGAGGAGCGTGCTCGGTGCGGGTTGGAAGCGCGAATATGTGTACGCAGCTTAATACATAAAAATAAGTGTAAAATGAACACAAGAGGTATGGTTCATTCATACAACACCCGCCAAAGACAACAACTTGATACCCAACGTACAAGATTAACCAAAGTACAGAAGTCCCATCACGTCTTAGGAACAAAGGTCTGCAATAGGTTGCCAGAGTCAATAAAAATTATCCAGTCTCTTTGTTCGGCTAATTACTGTTCGATCTTCTGCGTGCAAACCCCTTCTATTCTTTTGGAGGAGTTTTTCACACATACTTTATAATAAATTAAGTGTTAAGTGTTATAAATATTCTATTGACGTTGCTGATGACTGTATGGTCCGATAGCAAAATAATTAAATCTATCTATCTATCTTCCGGAGTTGATCTACCATTATGATTTATTTTACACCTATCCTCAATATTAATATTGTTTGTATTTAACAAATACTGAACCTTATTCATATTTCTTCATCAAAATGCTGTTACGGTAACACAATAAATTATATTTGCACTCTCACTAAAAGAAAATGGACACACTAGAAATAATCACGAATACACGAAACACACTAGAAATTACTATATTCTTCTACACGCAAAACAAATTTATATAACGAAAAATGCAGTGAAATCTATCACAACTGTATACAGTGTATACCCGAAACCATACCGTATAACCTCAAAACTGTCACGCTTAGGCTACTTCTTGTTTACCGCTTTTTCACTGTTTACTGCCACCAAATTTAAATTTTATTGGTGATAAGCAAGTTCAAGATGGCACTGTATCCGTATCACGAATACTCACGATTCATTCCGAGGTTAACCGAATGCTTCACTTGACTCGGCTACTCTCGGATGAACTCGTGAAAACTTGGTTCAGACAGGATTGTGAACCAAATCCGTGCTGGCAAACCGATTCCCCTCCTCCGTTCCACTACCTCACCCAGCCCTGTTTTTGGGTTCACATCGGGGAATGAACACTGCTTTCCACCACCACCCGTCTCGTCATGCCATTTGGTGCTGTTTCAAGCAAGCCACTCCGGGCTCTCAGGCTCAGGCACCGACGTTAAGTTTATGTAGATGAAAAATGTTGTGATGTAATTTCATGAGTATAAAATAATATAATTATTTGAGTTGTAAATTCATCCTTGTATAGGAAGTTGATTCAATTCTGGGGGTTCAATGAACCATTGAACACATAGGGCGAGCCGCCACTGGTTGAGAATGATATTCTATCTATCACTACAATTTATGAATAAAATATTCATTGAATATTTACTTTCTTAGTGAGTAACTTTATTCCTACTCGTATTTACATGACATTTGAAATCAAAGTAGGCCTACTTTTTTCAACTTTATTTCCCTCTCACAACATGTTTTGACTTATAATGTCATTTTCAAGTGAGTGAGTAAAATAATAACTTGGAAATTACATTATAATTAGAAGCATATGAAAAATAAAATAGAGTTGAAAAATAGTGAAGGCTGTTTTCATTTTAAATCGTTATGTATTCACTGGATATCCTCATTCTTTGAACTTTTACAACGGTTCAGGAGTTCTTGAACATCTTCACCTGATAAATCGAAAAAGATAATTTTAAGAAGAATTATTAGCAAAGATCAATTCAGGAGCCCCAATCAAGACAATTATGGTGAGGTCCACGTTATAATGGTATTGTTCAATTAGCAATGGTATTGCTATCCTTGTCTATCATTCAACAAAGCAGATAGCGCTATTTCTTCCACGCTTTGCTCTGTTGCCAGATTGTCGTTCAACAAAGTAGAATTGATAATTTTAAATAATAAAATATTTCATCTTAAGTAGGAAAATTCATTATGAGATTATTGGAAATAGTTATTTGTGCAACTAGTGCGCAAAGTAACAGTTTGCTGCACCGAAAGAAACGTTTACGCCCGAGCCGTAGGCGAGAGCGGAATGGTTTGTTGAGTGCAGCAGAGGAACTTTGCGCACGTATTTCACATTAAATTTTTCCTACAGTTACCATTGAATATGAAAAGTGGGTAATTATGGGTAAAATTGCCTGAAATCCATTAAATGTTTTTCTGTGTAACTTTATTATTGATAAAAACCTTAATTTATTGTCAAATTGAATAAAAATGTTGTCCTTGGTTATAATATATAATTAATGCTGTGCTCGTTGTGCTTCGTTGCACCTCTGCTCACTATTGCAGCCCAGTCACTGTTACCAACTTCATTTTGATTTTGCTGCACTGTTGCTCCATATAACCTAAAGTATTTTGCGTTGCCATGTTGCAAATCTGGAGTGCAGAAAAAAATTTCCCCGCACTAGAGCGGAAAAGTGATTCTTTGCGTTCTGTAATCAGTGCAGCAATGGCCACTTTTCAACGTAACTGTAGGAAAAAATAATTTCTTGCTTAATAAAATATAATTGAATATTTTGAACGAGAATGAACAGTTATCATTACATCATTAAACATGTATCAGCTAACGTCTATAGAAGGCATTGACAAGACAGAGGATCGGCAACGTTGCTCTGCTATCTTTCTCCACTGCCATTAAAACGTGGACCTCACTATAGTAGACTACTTGAGGGAAGTTCAACAAAATAGAGAGAATATTCCTTGAACTTTTACGGTTACCTGAGAAAATCGAACAAGATAATTCATCATTAAACCTGTATCAGCTAACGTTTATAGAAGGCATTGAAAAGACAGAGGATCGGCAACGTTGTTCTGCTATCTTTCTCCACTGCCATTAAAACGAGGACCTAACTATAGTAGACTACTTCAGGGAAGTTCAACAAAATAGAGA
This sequence comes from Nilaparvata lugens, assembly GCF_014356525.2. NCBI lineage: Eukaryota > Metazoa > Arthropoda > Insecta > Hemiptera > Delphacidae > Nilaparvata > Nilaparvata lugens. Next base: position 34,100,027 of record NC_052514.1, on the reverse strand, counting down.
GAATATTTCTCGAACTTTTACGGTTACCTGAAAAAATCGAACAAGATAATTCTGTGGAAACATATTAGGAAATATCAATTCAGGAGCCTCAATCAAGACAATTAGTAGACTTCTTCAGGAAATATCAACGAAATAGAGGTACTGAACCCGTAAATCAAGTTTTTGGGGTAGAAACTCAGACCTAGCTCTGTAATTACAGACCAGTGTTTTATTTATGGGGCGCCATATATTCAACCCAACCCAAAAATATATAGAGTTTTGTAATTTTATAGGCGAAAACCAAGGGTTTCATCATTTTGGGGTAGTACACGCTTTTCGTTTTCGGTCTAGCGTCGGTCTAATTTTGTTCACTGCATCATCGCAACTTTTCTTCTAGATTCGAGTTGATCTCTCAGGCCCCGGTTGCACAAAAGCCGGTTACATTTTACCCGTGATTAATTTCACGAGAACCAATCAGAGAAGGCCTTTTTGATAGGACGGCTACTCTGATTGGTTCTCGTGGAATTAATCACGATTTATATTTAACCGGCTTTTGTGCAACCGACACTTTCATTTGTATGTGTACAGAAGTTATGATTCTTCTGTTTTGATTGCTGAATAGATAATAATTCAATATGGATAACATAATTATTTGTGAAAAAGTTGTTGGAAAAAATCTATAAATGAATTCATACTCATAACAAAGTGTCATTTGCTAGAGTAGTACTCTATACTCTATGTACTGTAAACTGTGAGTACTGTAAGCTAGTGAGGTCCACGTTATAATAGCAGTGAGAAAGATAGGAGAACATCTTTGCCGATCCTCTGTCTTGTCAATGTCTTCTATAGACGGTAGCTGATACAGTTTTATTGATGTAATATTAACTGTTCATTCTCGTTGGAAATAATCAATCATATTTTATTAATCAAGAAATAATATTCTTCAATAACTCCATAATGAATTTTAATAATCTAGATGAATTATTTTGTAAATTAGTTATTAATTCTACATTGTTAAAAGACGATCTGGCAACAGAGCGAAGCTAGAAAGTAAGAAAGAGATAGCGCTATCCGATTTGTTGAATGATAGATAAGGATAGCAATATCATTGCTAATCAAACACTGCCAGTATAACGTGGACCTCACTAAAGGTTGATCGATAGATTTTGCTCACATATAAATTCGAGAAGGTTGAGAAAAAATTGTACAAAAGTGTATTTTTCATAACTTTATTGATCGTGAAATAATATGAAATTAACAGTACTATTATTGTAGATAATCCGAATTATTCTTCTATTTCTGGTAATGATAAGAAAGAAAAGAAAGACAGTCTATACAAGACGAATATTTACAGTTTTCAGTAATTTTCTACAAAATTCCAAAATTTAATTCTATGTGAATTATTATTAGAGTAAAAACTGCTTTCCACCTTTATCAAGATTCGAAGAATATTATGAAAGTTTTGATTAAAGTTTTAGAAGAAGCAATATTACTCTTAGAATTATTATCTAGCTCTTCTTCTCCTGTTTTCTTCTTCTTCTTTTTCTTCTTTCTTTCCTTCTCCTTCTTGCTATTTTTGCTATTCTTGCTATCGAAGAATATTATGAAAGTTTTGATTAAAGTTTTAGAAGAAGCAATATTACTCTTAGAATTATTATCTGTCTCTTCTTCTTATTTTTTTCTTCTTTCTTTCCTTCTCCTTCTTCTTCTTCTTCTCCTTCTTCTCTCATCCACTCTCTCACTTTCTCATTTTCTCATCCTCACTCACTCTTACTCTCTCATATTCTCTCTTGCGTTCAGACTTTTGCGCCACTAACACACTTTTATCAGCTGATTCGTGGCACATCTTATGTACTCACTCTTTATCAATTCTCTTGAATGTTCATCAAACATTAATGACGTCACCGATGACAGTACTAGACATCAATGACGTCACTGATGACATCACTATAGTGAGGTCCACGTTATAATGGCAGTATTTGATTAACATTGATGCTGATGTGTGCTATCCTTGTAATTATTCAACAGAACAGATGGCGCTGTACGATCGGCAATGCTGTTCTCCTATCTTTTACCACTGCCATTATGACGTGGACCTCACTATGGACATCGATGACGTCATGACGACATTACTAGACATCAATCACGACACTGATGATATCAACAGACACCAATGAGATCACTAGACATCAATGACGTCACAGATGATTTCAACGGACACCAGACATCACTAGACATCAATGACGTCACTGATGACATCACTAGACATGGATGACGTCATGACAGCATCAGTTGTCTGCGGCTGGAGACAGAGCTCTATCTTCTCAAGGAGATTAGTTGCTACCAGAGCGAACTGCTCCCACTGCCTGTATTCGCCACTGCATAGAACTGCCTCGTCAGCATCACCCTCCTCTGTCACACCGAATAGTCGCTCCTCGTCTGAAAAACCATAACAAATTGAGATAATCTAGGTTAGGATGGAAATAAGCTCATTAGAACTAAGACAAAGTTGGTACCCCCGTCTGAAAAACCACAAAAAATAGAGTTAATTCAGGTAAAAATGGGTATAGGCTCATTAGAACTGAGATAAGGCTAGTCTCTCCGTCTGTATAACCACAAAAAATAGAGATAATTTAGGTAAAAATGGGAATAGGCTCATTAGAACTGATATAAAGCTGGTCTCCTCGTCTGAAAAACCACAAAAAATTGAGATAATCTAGGTTAGGATGGAAATAAGCTCATTAGAACTAAGACAATGTTTGTCTCCTCGTCATAAGAACCACAAAAAATAAAGTTAATCCAGGTAAAAATGGGTATAGGCTCATTAGAACTGAGACAAAGTTGGTCTTCTTGTCTGAAAACCCACGAAAAAAAGTTAATCTAGGTAAAAATTGGAATAGGCTCATTAGAACTGAGACAAAGTTGGTCTCCCCGTCTAAAAAACCACAACAAATAGAGTGAATCTAGGTAAAAATGGGTATAGGCTCATCAGAACTGAGACAAAGTTGGTCTCCCCGTCTAGAAAACCACAACAAATAGAGAGAATCTAGCTAAAAAAGGGTATAGGCTCATTAGAACCGAGACAAAGTTCGTCTCCTCGTCTGAAAAACCACAAAAAATTGAGTTAATCCTGGTTAGAATAGAAATAAGCTCATTAGAACTGAGACAAAGTTGTTAATATTACAACTATACTACTAAACGACCATAGTGAGGTCCACGTTATAATGGCAGTGGAGAAAGATAGGAGAAAAACGTTGCTAATCCTCTGTTTTGTCAATGTCTTCTATAGGCGGTAGCTGATACAGGTTTATTGATGTAATATCAACTGTTCATTCTCGTTTAATCAATTATATTCTAGCATAGAGAAACGATAGCATAAGTAGATATCCTATGGTAGCCTATAGGATGTTTATGTCGCAACTTTTACTGTTATCCCAAGCCGATAGTTCACGTAGTTCTTTCCTATGCAGCTGTGTGACGCTAGTAGTCTCTCAAATTGTGCCGTTCATATACTATCACCCCAGTATAACAAAACAGTAAAAATTGACAATAATCGACAGTAATCAGCTTGAGATAACAGTAAAAGTTGCGACATGAATTCCCTATACCATGGGATATCTACTTACGCTATTGTTTCTCTATGAATCTATTAAGCAAGAAATCATATCTTTCAATAATTTTATGATGAATTTCCATAATTAAGATGCAATATTTTGTTAGTTGATTATCACACAATAATCTTCGGTTGACGTGTGAGGCTCTTTGAACCTTTGGATCTTTGAATCCGTCCCTTCAAAAAAATAAACATAGTTAATTATCAATTCTACATTGTTAAAAGACGATCTAGCAACAGATCAAAGCGAGAAAGAGATAGCGCTATCCACTTTTTTGAATGATGGACAAGGATACAAATATCATTGCTAATCAAACCATTATAACGTGGACCTCACTATAGTAGGCTACCTCGTATCTGTAAAATCACAATTTCCCAGAAAGTAGGAAAATCTGTATTGCTTACCTCTGTGGAATATCAGATGTTTAATTTTTTTGTACATCCTGTTGAAGAATACATTCTCATCCAGTGCCAATTTGAAGAAATAAGTATATTAGAAATATAAATTGAAATCTAAGATTCAAGGTGAAATATTTCTCCTATGTTTGTTTTCGAAGCATCTAAATTTAAAAATCTACGTTGAGAAAATAATTAGGGACTGAAAATTCTGTGAAGTGAACAACTACAAGACTTAACCTATTTCGGACTATGAAGACTAAATTAGTAATTTGGGAGAGGAATACCACAAAGTTATCTTACTTTTTCCCTCCCTATCATCATAAAATGTACGTGGTTAGATGATGTACTTATTGTATCAATCAATAAAGAATAAAGAATGAAAGGTATTGGATTTCATTTTCATTTGACGCATATAAGCTATTAAAATTACCTTTTTTGAGAGCTTCTCTCATTCATCTTTGCAAATTGAAGATCTTAGTACCGTCAAGCTGGGGTTACACCAAAGTAATTAACAAAATGTGTATTTCCCTGTCCCTATAAATTCGATTAGATTGAATATAACTTATCATACACATGATGAACATATGTGTTTGTCAAGTTCCGTTCAATCTAATAGAATCTATAGGGTCAGAAAAATAAACATTTTGTTAATAACTTTGGTGTATAAGCAGCTTTAGATTAGCTTGTTAATTAATGTTAGCATTCTTACCGAGAAGTTCAATAAGAGTGGCCAATAGGAGATTGATAGGCCTGATGCCGAAAGCTGCGCAGAGATCTGTGGAGTCGATGCAGAAATTCCAGAGAACCTGGCAGATCAGATTGGCCAGTCTCCAGTCGCCAACGCCCCATCGCCCAAGCACCCAGATCAACCTGAGAAAACAGGGGAAAATTCGGTGAAAATCTCAAGGAAATTATGATGAAAAACAAAGAAAAAGTGAATTTTCATTTTGAAACATGTGTTTTTATTGTAGACCAGGTTTTTATTTTTGTTATCATCATTCTCTTTCTATTTGTGTTGTTTCATCTACTCCAAAGGTCATTTAATGACAAAAATACTTAGCGAGAAAAAACCAGGAATAGCTCTCACTATTTTCAACACAATTACTTTCCTTGTCCTATTACCATAGGTAAGGAAAGTATTGCTTCCCGAAAAAAATTAAGGTACCCAAATTTCCAAATTACTATATGTTTCAAGGTCCCCTGAGTCCAGAAAAGTGGTTTTTGGGTATTGGTCTGTATGTGTGTGTGTGTGTGTGTGTGTGTGTGTGTGTGTGTGTGTGTGTGTGTGTGTGTGTGTGTGTGTGTGTGTGTGTGTGTGTGTGTATGTGCGTCTATCTCATGGATATCTCATCGCCCAATTAACGGAATGACTTGAAATTTGGAACGTAAGGTCCTTACAATATAAGAATCCGACACGAACAATTTCGATCAAATGCGATTCAAGATGGCGGCTGAATTGGCAGAATGTTGTCAAAAAAAGGGTTTTTCGCGATTTTCTCGAAAACGGCTCCAATGATTTTGATTAAAGTTGTACCTGAAATAGTCATCGATAAGCTCTATCAACTGCCACAAGTCCCATATCTGTAAAAATTCAAGAGCTTCGCCTCATCTATGTAAAATTTTTATTTTAGATCCAAATTATCAGGCTATAGATACAATTCAAACGAAAAAATTCTAGTGGAAAAGATTGAGCATTAAAATCTCTGTTCAGTAACATTTTCACCTGAAATTGAAAATAAGATCAAAATTTGAGAAAATGTGAATAATCAATTATTGCGAACTGTTGATTCTATGAAATCATTCACTATGAAGAGATAGCACACATCGTGTGTCTCCAGTGTTATTGTCCTGTCACCAGCTGGCTCAGATCTCTCCAGCTGTCACCAGTAGACTCTTATGCGCGTGAACACTAGCGTCAGGTGATCAATTTTCATAACAGCGAGGAAAGTTGTGTGAGTGCCCCACACCAGATTTTGGAAAATATAGTACCAATCTTCAGGTTATTAGAACTGTCACAAACACGATATTTGGAAAGAGAAACAGGCAATTGCCCAAAACTTCTTCAATTCCTTGATTTTGGCACATAAATAGTCCAAAGTGAGGTTAAGTTTAAAATTTCTGTTTTCACCAAAGATTAACACTCAGAGAATACGTATTCGAAATATGACTGATGAATTTTAAATTATGTTCAAATTTCAAAAGATTTCAATTTTAAACACATTACAAAGATAAGATGAAATAATCAAGATTGTTACAATCAACTGTCAGTGTGACTACATCAAACACTTTGTTCCGGTTGCACAAAAGCCGGTTAAATTTTAATCGTTATTAGTTCCACAATAACCGATCAGAGAAACTGTATTTTCAAAAACGGCTTCTTCAATTGTTTCTCGTGAACTTGATCACGATTAAAATTTAACCGGCTTTTGTGCAACCAGACCAAAGGCTTGATTACCTGGAAATGCCATTATCTTCTTTCAACGCCAGTCTTTTATCCCAATCAGCCATCAAATTGACCAAAACTCCAGCCGTGGCAGATAGCAACTCTACATTATCTCGCAGTAAGCACCTTGTCAGGGAACTCACTCCTGTAACAAATATTATTTTGGTCTTTATTCCAAATTGGTTTCTCATTTTAAAGATTTTAATACTAATAGCATAGAGAAACAATAGCATGAGTAGATATCCCATGGTATAGGGCGTTTATGTCGCAATTTTTACTGTTATCTCAAGCCGATAGTCCACGTAGTTCTTTCCTGTGAAGCTTTATGACGCTGGTAGTCTCTCATATTGTGCCGTTCATACACTCTTACCCGGTCAAAACAGTAAAAATCGACAATAATCGACAGTAATCGGCTTGAGATATCAGTAAAAGTTGCGACATAAACGCTCTATACCATGGGATATCTACTTACGTTATTGTTTCTCTATGCCAATAGTTTAGTATGATTTTATCAAAAGAAATTTGAAAGGAAATCGTCATATTGTATCTTCCGTGTAAATTGAAAAATTGAATTGAAATTTCTATATTTTCAACTCCGCCTACTCTCTCCTGATTGGTTGATAGTTGTATTGTTATGTGATTCTAAACTCCGCCAATAGGTAGCAATTGCTGGGTCATCAGTTCAAATATAAGGATTGGAGTTGTCAATCTAATTTCTAGATTTTATAACAAGAATTTGAAAAAATGGAGAGAAGCATGTACTCAACAGTTAACAGTTACTGTAGCCTATCCTATAGTGAGATCCACGTTATAATGGCAGTGTTTGATTAGCAATGGTATTGCTATCCTTGTCTATCATTCAACAAAGCGGGTGGCTCTATCTCTTTCTCGCTTTGCTCTGTTGCCAGATCGTCTTCCAACAATGTAGAATTGATAATTAATCAACAAAATATCTCATTCTATGAAAACTCATTAAATTTAAAAAAATATAATTTCTTGCTTAATAGAATAGAATTGATTAAACGAGAATGAACAGTTAATATTAAATCGATAAATCGTAATCAGCTACCGTCTATAGAAGGCATTGACAAGACAGAGGATCGGCAACGTTGTTCTATCTTTCTTCACTGTCATTGGACCTCACTATGGCTTGTTACGCTTTTTATAAAGTAGGTGATGTGATATAAAGGTGCGTACAGATATACTCGCCGCGACCAAGAGCAATTCACTTTTAATCAGCTGACTATAGCTGTATTTTCACAGAAACGGTAAGATACAGATTGATATAAAAAGCTTGGCATAAGCTGATTAAAAGTGAATTGCTCATGTTCGCGGCGCGTATATCTGTACGCACCTTTATAGTAGCTCGATCGATCGTCATCGGAATTTCTGATATTATGTTAATTTAATGTATATCTTGTCACACCTATAATTGATTCTGATTTCTGACTTAATTGTAATCTGCATGAAAGAAGCACTCAATCAATGAATCTCTTCCGAAATTCAAATGTAAATTCAATGGGTACTCATTTCTTCTCTCACACAGAAGGCACTATCCAATGACAAGAATTATAGCCTCATTCTATAGAATTATTGCTGATTCCACTCATCACAATGAAATTAACGCATACTTTCTTCTATGTTCAACATTAATTATTAAAAAATTTGATTGATAAAACAAGATGCCAAACATATTTCAATTATTGAAAGAACCACTTGACAACATCAACGTCTTAATCTTTCAATTATGGAGAAAAACCACAAAATCTCATACCATACAATCAAATTATATTTCAATTATTTAATTGAAATAGGTTTCAAACAGATCAAACAATCCGGGAACACAAACAATTGAGACACAATTTCTATTGAACTTGCGTAATTTATTGAAAACCTCAACAACCAGCATTATTGTATTATAAAAATAAATAATAATATTGTTGTTGAAATCAGTGGAATAATTGGTTTTATTCTGAAATTACAATATACACATTGATTCATTGTGAGAGATTTCCCTTCTAGCTCTGAATTGAACTGTTAAATTTTAACAGTTGAGTTAGAATCTTCCAATTACTGTTCTCTTTCATGAAGTAGAATTTCTACGAAAACATATAATCATAGAGAAACAATAGCGTAAGTAGATATCCCATGGTATAGGGAGTTTATGTCGTAACTTTTACTGTTATCTCAAGCCGATTATTGTCGATTTTTACTGCTTTGTTGGGGTGAGAGTGTATGAACGGCACAATATGAGAGACTACCAGTGAAACACAGTTTCACGGGAAAGAACTATGTGGACTATCGGCTTGAGATAACAGTAAAAGTTACGACATAAACTCCTTATACCATGGGATATCTACTTACGCTGTTGTTTCTCTATGATATAATACTATTCAAGTTTGATGGGTTGATTGAAATTATGTTCTTCCATGATAAATGTAGAAACTCAATAAGTTTGGTTTCGATTTTGGAAAACCTCGGATTTGATTATGGCTTTTTCTTCAATCGTAGCTGTATATTTCTTCAATTTCCAAGCCTAATCCAATCACTATTGGCTTCATCCTTATACTTGTATCAATGAATTATCAAATAGCTAAATCTTAAAGCAGCAGATGAAGTGGATGGAGATCCACTTTGAATTGGATCATTTTTCTCAATATTTCGTGGATTTTCATAGATAATTTCTAACAGATAATTCTCTAATAATAGCTATAGATTCCTTCAATTCCAAGCTTGATCCAATTACTATTGGCTTCATCTTTGTACTTGTATCAATGAATCTTCAAACATCTCTCTATCCCCTTTGAATTTAAACATTTTTCTCAATTATTCCGTGGATTTTCATAGATAGTTTCTAGATTTTTAACATTTAATCCTCTAATAATAGCTATAGATTCCTTCAATTCCAAGCTTGATTCAATTACTTTTGGCTCCATCTTTGTACTTGTATCAATGGATCTTGAAACAGCTCTTTATCTCCTTTGAATTTGAATATTTTTCTCAATTATTTCGTGGATTCTCATAGATAGTTTGTAGATTTTTAACATTAAATTCTCTAATAATAGCTATAGATTCCTCCAATTCCAAGCCTGTTTCAATTACTATTGGCTCCATCTTTGTACTTGTATCAATGAATCTTCAAACAGCTCTTTATTCTCTTTGAATTTAAACATTTATCCCAATTATTTCGTGAAATTCATAGATAGTTTCTAGATTTTTAACATTTAATTCTCTAATAATAGCTATAGATTCCTTTAATTCCAAACTTGATCCAATTAATATTGTTCCATCTTTGTACTTGTATCAATGAACCTTCAAACAGCTCTCTATCCCATTTGAATTTGAACATTTTTCTCAATTATTCCGTGGATTATCATAGATAGTTTCTAGATTTTTAACATTTGGTTCTCTAATAATAGCTCTAGATTCCTTCAATGTCAAGCCTCTTTCAATGACTTTTGGCTCCATCTTTGTGATTGTATCAATGAATCTTCAAACAGCTCTTTATCTCCTCTGAATTTGAACATTTTTCTCAATAATCTCGTGGATTTTCTTACATAATTTGCCTGTTTTCCATCTTTGCTCACCTCCAGTCTCCAGAAGAAAATCTCTGACTTGCCTGGATCTTGTCAGATTCCCAAGGACTCTGGCGACCTCGGTGAGACATTCCTCGTTGTCTGTTGTCAGCAGATGACCCAGGGCTGGAAGAAAGAGATTGAAAATAAATTTCAAAGTACATAAATATTCAGATTAATACATAAATATAATGTTTTATGAGGTAATGTAATTATAAAATGTTCATCCATTTCCAGTATTCCTCATGAATTACATAATATTTTACATACAATATTTGATTGAAAAACTATTCAGAGGTCATCATAATGTCCTGGAATTTTCAAGTAGATCAATTGAACGTTTTTGACGGATATTAATCTGTCTCATTACTTATTGAAGTCTTCTCGTATATGATATACTGTAATCATAAAGCTAGGCACACACCAGTTAGTCAAGACAAGACAAGATATGATCAGACACGTTTAGTCACAATACTTCACATAGTAGCTTATAAAAGACATGTCTAATTGCAATGATTAATCAGTGTGAGTTGCGTCATAAGCAACTATGTGAAGTATTGTGACTGAACGTGTCTGATCTGATCATGTCTTGTCTTGTCTTGACTAACTGGTGTGTGCCTAGCCGAAGACTTTCTGAAAGCGATAAAATCTGGACGTATTGAAAACTGGACGTACTGAAACTGCTGAAATTGATTAGCTGAGATCTCGATGAAGAGGATGTCACTCAAATGAGTATCATTTCATAGCAATAATTTATAATAGAATGAGATTCTATTTATTTTAAATTAATAAAAACAATATAAAAACTTGTAGTACCCTTTTAATAAAACATTTTAACGACTAGTTAAAAAAATGGTAATACAAGTTTCTATATATTGTTTTTATTAATTTGAATGAAGTAGCTCATATAAGCAAAGTGATTCTATTGATTTTATATTTAGACATTCAATCAAATCTAATCAAGAGACATCATAAACTGATAATGAATACTGCCATAGAGAAACAATAGCGTGAGTAGATATCCCATGGTATATGGCGTATATGTCGCAACTTTTACTGTTATCTCAACCGATTACTGTCAATTTTTACTGTTTTGTTGGGGTGAGAGTATATGAATGACACAATATTGGAGACTACCAGCTCCACGGGAAAGAACTACGTGGACTATCAGCTTGAGATAACAGTGAAAGTTGTGACATAAACGCCCTATACCATGGGATATCTACTTATGCTATTGTTTATGTATGATAACTACCAAGGATTATTTTAATAACAGAAATAAAAAAGAATAAGTACCCTTTCTAGAATTATCTCTCACAGATGGAATTGAATAGAAAAAGCATTTATTCAAATGCTAAGTAATATATAATTATTATTTAACGAAAATCCTAAATAAATGCTGTAAATCACACCGAAGACTTTTGCTACTGAAAAATTAAATTTTTGGATAGTAGTTCTCATCGAATTTCAATGTAGCTGTTAACCCTGTTGTCAATGTCTGCAGAAGTCTTCGGAGTGATTTACAGCATTTATTTAGGATTTCTGTTAAATAATAATAACCTCTCATTTCTCTTCACAAAACAATAATGATTTTATGATTACAAAACGTTCATTTTTTGTTAAAAAGAACTATTTTTATTTTAAAATAGGTTATTCCTATCATAACCTTATTACATCATACCATAATTTTCAGCATGAATATGATTTGTGGAACTCAAACCCTACTTTATTGATTTAATAGTGATATGATCGAAAGGCTCTAGTCACTACCTCCGTAAACAAAGCCGTAGTGCATTCGTGTGACGTCAGCACAGGTAGGGCTGCTACACCAATAAAAACACTTTTTGTGTAGTTGAGAAGTTGATATTGTGGTAATTATTCATATTGAATGAAAAAGAGCAAGAAATTGTCAAAAACCACAAATTTATTGATACTTAAAAACAACTTTCTAAGTATCAATAAATCTGTGGTTTTTGACAATTTCTTAGTCTTTTCATTCAATAAAAACACTAGCTGATATAGATCAGCTGAAATCAACAAATTCATATTGGTGTAGGAGCCCTACCCTTGCTGACGTCACACTAATGCACTACGGCTTTGTTTACGGAGGTAGTGCTTAAGTACCTTCAGCCAACTCGATATTCCTGACAGCGAATGGACTGTCGGGTGATGTGGACGAAGCCGCATAGTAGGAGAGGTTGTTGAAGGTGGAGAGAGCAGAGATGACAAGTTCCTCGCTCTCTGTCGCCGATTTGCGACGCAACACTTTCAGGAGCATACTGATCAGTCTCTCTGCGTCCTGTCAAAACAAAACAGAACAGAAATTCGAGATGAGTTATTCAATATGGATAAATTATTATTTAAAGAAACTAGTCTGGTCGGAATAGCTGAAGAATAGGAGGGAGAAGAAAAATGATTAGAAGAAGAAGAAAAAGGAGAAGGGAAGGAAAGGGAGAAGACAGGAGAAGGAGAGGATGAAGAGGTAGTGGGGGAAGACGAAGTAATTTCAGAAGCATACTGATCAGTCTCTCAGCGTCCTGTCAAAACAGAACAGAACATAGATTTGAGATAAATTATAAAATAAGATAATAAGTTGTAACATATTATGATACAAATAAGTTATTTAGTTTGAATGAATACAAAGATGCTAGTCTGGAGTAGCTGGAGAATAAGAAGAAGAAGAAAAAGGAGAGAAAGAAGATAGGAGAAGAAGACAGAAAAAGAAGAGGAAGATTGATTGATTGATTACTTTATTTATGTAGATTACAATATATACTGGCTTATACACTTATATACAATAGCTTACAATACAGCAAAATTATAGATGAATTTACATAATATAGACTTAGAAAATAATTATTGAACTGTATATGATATGAAAAAGCAATTTGTGATATAATAACTATAGATAATTATATTGTTATGCATGTACATAAATTGGCGGAGCTTTGGACATATCAATGTCCATTCTTCAGAAAGAATATTAAAAATATCCTTTCCCTCCCACTAACTCTCTACCGTAACGTTAATTTAATTGATTAAACTAAGGATCTATTCATGAATGGAAATATTGTAAAAGTTTTAATTAATATAAATATTTAAGAGAAAAAAAAACAGAAAAATAATAAAGTAAAATAATTATATAGGTAGATAAGATCAAATTATTGATTAATAATTTAAAGAGTGGGGAAGACACAAGGTGAAGAAGAAAAAGAAAGAGAAGAGGGGGAAGAAGACAGGTGGAGAAGAAGAAGAAGAAGAAGAAGAAGAAGAAGAAGAAGAAGAAGAAGAAGAGAAGAAGAAGAAGAGAAGAAGAAGAAGAAGGAGAAGAAGAAGAAGAAGAAGAGAAGAAGAAGAAGAAGAAGAGAAGAAGAAGAAGAAGGAGAAGAAGAGGCAGAAGACAGAAGAAGAAGAAGGAGAAGAAGAAGAAGAAGAGAAGAAGAAGAAGAAGAAGAAGAAGAAGAAGAAGAAGAAAAGGGTGAGGAAGAAGACAGGAGAAGAAGAAGACGTGAGAGGAATGAGAAGGAGAGGAGGACGAAGGAAAAGGAGAGGCAGAAGACAGAAGAAGAAGAAGGAGAAGAAGAGGCAGAAGACAGAAGAAGAAGGAGAAGAAGAGGCAGAAGACAGAAGAAGATGGAGAAGAAGAGGCAGAAGACAGAAGAAGAAGGAGAAGAAGAAGAAGAAGAGAAGAAGAAGAAGAAGAGAAGAAGAAGAAGAAGAAGAAGAAGAAGAGAAGAAGAAGAAGAAGAAGAAGGAGAAGAAGAAGAAGAAGAAGAAGAAGAAGAAGAAGGAGAAGAAGAAGAAGAAGGAGAAGAAGAAGAAGAGAAGAAGAAGAAGAAAAAAAGGTAGAAGAAGAGGAAGAAGAAAAAGGAGTGGGAGAAGACAGAAGAAATAGGAGAGGAAGAAGAAGAGAAAGGAGAAGAAGAAGACGTGAGAGGAATGAGAAGGAGAGGAGGACGAAGGAAAAGGAGAGGCAGAAGACAGAAGAAGATGGAGAAGAAGAGGCAGAAGACAGAAGAAGAAGAAGGAGAAGAAGAGGCAGAAGACAAAAGAAGAAAAAGAAGAAGAAGAAGAAGAAGAAAAAAAAGGAGAAAGCGAGGATGATGGAGAAAGAAGGAGGGTAAGAAGAAGAAGACGAAGTAGAATGAAGAAGACTGCAAAAGAGAGGAAACGTAATGGAGAAGAGGAAAAAGAAGGAGGAGAGGAACGAGAAGGAGAGGAAGGTGGTGAGGTGGAAGACAGAAGAAGAAGGAGAAGGAAAGGACAGTAGAAGAAGAAAAAGAAAGGAGAAAAAGAAAAAGCAGAAAGAGAGGAAGGAAAAAAGGAAAGGGTGAAGAGGAAGAGGAAGATGAAGAAGAAGAAGAGAAAGGAGAGGGAGAAGAAGAGGAAGTCAGAAGGAGAAGGATAGGATGAAGACAGGTGAAGATGACGACAAAAGTTGAAGGAGAGGATAAAGCTTCTCTTTTGCCACACTATAATAATACTGCCATTATAACGTGAACCTCACTATTGCCTCAAATAATTATTATTCTTGCTCTTTTTCAACAATTAAAACTTCGAATAGAATAAAAAAATAATAAACTGATTTTTAACAACTCAAAAATACAAGTTTGTGTTTGTTTCATTCAGCACGTTTCCCAAAATTCACAGCCATATAAAACATTTATCATTGAAGAAAACTGAAATATTATTATCACATTTTGTAGAAAATTTTGTTCTCTACAATAATGATAATAAGATAAATTCAGCTACGATGAACGGTTCAAAAGTTATGAGCAAACACTGTAATAATGTCATCAACTAAGTTTGTTTCATACTTCATGCCTAACAAACTTTACAGCCCTTTGAAACATTATTATTGGTGAAAATTGAAATATTGTCATTTCACCTTGTAGGAAATTTTATTTTTCACAAAAATGATAATTGCATAAATTTCGCTAAGATGTACAGTTCAAAAGTTATGAGCAAAAAACTGTAATAATGTCATCAACCAAGTTTGATATAAATCTCTAAGCACAGTCGAGCCTTCAAACTACATTCAGAAGCTGACAAGAATCGAGAAGGACACAGCGCCCCCATCTAGCGGATTAAATTATAACTAACTCCATCCCAAACAAGTCCTTTTAACAAAATTGCAGACTCCTGCTCAGAACTTTAATAAGGAATAAAAAGGAACAAAAATGTATAGATAGATGGATATTCATCATGATAATCATTAAATAATCTATATTTTGATAAAATCCTAATTACATACTGAATAGTTTAATTCTCACAATATAATTGGATAATAAATTGTGTCGGTTTGCTGGTTCAATGCATGTGTCTCAATAGTTTTGTCAAATTGAGCATTTATCTTCGACTGAATCGAAAAAATTATAGGAATATAAAACATAGAGTAGAAATATTCTCTATAAATATTATTCTATAGTATTTTCTTCTAGAATCAACAGTTAAGCGGTAATTTGATGTAAACTAAAACCATGCATCAAATTGAAGCGAATGATAGTTACAAATTATGACGCTAGATAGCGCGAGCGGTTTCATCGCCAGCAAAGCCAAGCTTTGACTGGGGGCTTGGAATTTCATAATACTAGCAGAGATCTCATTTAAAAGACGTAATTTTGGTGGCTTATACAGTTTTGTGTTTATAACTTTTGAACGGAATGTCGTAGGCAATTTTATGTGATATGCAAACTTTCAGAAAACTAATTTCTATTTCAGATCAACTCGATACTTACGGAATATTTTGGATTTCAAGAGAGTTATCGTAGCTTGAAGAGGAATATAGTATCAATATTTATTAATTTGTTCGAGAAAAAAATATTACTTGAGGGGTGTCTAACTGAGTGACAGGTCTAGTATGAAGAAGGAAAAGATGAAGAAGAAGAAGAAGAAGAAGAAGAAGAAGAACAACAACAACAACAACAACAAGAACAAGAAGAGGGAGAAGAAGATTCTTCAATTTTTTCTCTATGAATGTTCCCTAAGTACTCACTTTCTTGTTTTGCGTATGGTTCACAGTGAAGCCGAATTCACTGTCCATCTCATCTGCATCAAAGGCACAGGCTAGACCTACTCCCACATCCGGGTGGAGGCTCATGTTGGCGATTATACGAATCATCTAAAAAAATAAAAAATATTTCATTGGTTCCCTTACTTCAGAAGAAGGCAATAGTTTGTTAAAACCATTCTTGTATTCTAAACTCTGAACAACCAATTCGAATGAAGTTCTATTTTTATTCTTAAAACTAAGAAACTAACAGAGAAAATTATCAGAAGTATTGTTACATATAAAATACTGGTAATTCTGTGAACAGTAGACCCCGCGCTCAGTAAGTCACATTGTTGTTATGTTTTCTCAAAAATTAATAAATAATTTATCAATTTGAAATGTCTAGAAAAATCCTAAATAAACATAGAGCTTTCTGTCCTATCGTACCGTGACGTGTCGTCCCGGAATGTGAGTGTGAGCGCTGTTATCAGGTCTGGCTGCCGTCGATACGCCAATCCAATCAACCCATCAGAGAACATTCTGTGTTGTTGTCTAGTTGGTGAAAAATCGGTGTGTTGAAATTAACAAAATACTACCATAATGCTGATTCCCTACAGACTTCATTTTTCACTCTCCATGATTTTAGAAATCAATTTCTTTTCAATAATATTTGTTGCAATTTTAGACATCAGATTAAAATAGAAAATTGTAAAAAAAAATGTTTTCTATCAATAACTCCAAACTCCAAACTAGAATCATGGTCTCAGCTTATGGAAAAACGAAGTTACTAGACAACTGTCTACTAACGTTGATGGAAAGATATATTTTCAAGATGTTCGATGTTTTTGAACGGGTAGTATTATTTATTTATTTATTATTTATTTATTCACATTACAATATGAGGGCACCAGGAAGACATACTTCCCATAATAGCCCTCTTGATATTAAAGAAATTACAAATCTAATATATCAATAGTATAATATAATATAGTATAAGTCTAATCGAATATAGAAAATTCACCAAATTAAAGAGAGATAGCCTAGAAACTACAATATTTTTTAAACAAAATAGAAGATGAAAAAGAGGAATATGATGATGATAAGTATAAATAATTGTTAAGAGAAAAAAGAACGAGATCATTATGTCAATATTTTGAACCAACAATTGAAGATGATAACGAGGGGTATGACAATGATGATGATGATTATGATGATGAAGACGATAGAGATGACGATGATGATGATGATCATGATCACGACGACTATGTTGCTATAGCCCACTAGATAGCTGATTTTTGATGAATAATTTTAAAGTCTGATTTTTACGATAATATTGGCGTTCAAAGGAGAATCCTTTTCCTTTAGTATTATCCTTCAAATGCAAAATTTCAAAAAACCTTATGTATACGTCGACGCCAAATTCAAAAAGGAACATACCTGACAAATTTCATGAAAATCTATTGCTGCGTTCCACTGTAGCCTTAATGCGGAACATAAATATAAACAAAAATATAAACATATAAACATGAAGAGAAATGCAAAACGGTCGACTTGAATCTTACTTGAACCTCACTTCGCTCGGTCAATAAGTTGTCTATTATCACCCACTGCATGAAATACATCCATAACATGAGTGGATGATATACATCCTAACTGAACAAATCAAGGCAAATGATTCATCAGTTCAAAATAAAATTAAAAAAATGGTTGTTAACAGAGTAAAACGCCTCAAAACTGTCAATATTATTAAATCCCAAGAAGGCTACTGCTTTGAATACTCGATTTCTATTTTTGAATGAAAGAATCTTTCACCTTAATCAGTACATCCTCAACAGATCCATCAGAACCTATCTGTTGCTGCAGATTGGTGTTATTCCCGTTGATATCCTCACTCATAGATTCTTGCAGATCTTTCTCCAAATAGGATTCCATCAGATCCAAAATTACTTTGAGTGCTTCTGGTTCTTGGTACAGCTGAAAAAGACAAAGTAATTTCTATGAAAACAAATCATTTGTTTTGTAATAGATTTCAGGAATAAGATGTTTTAGATGTTTATTCATTGTAGGGCCTATATTGTATGTATCTATTTTATCCTTTGCTGTAGTCAACTGTATCAAGCATTGGTACTAATACTTTCCCATTGGATAGTATGTAATTCATTCAAATTTCCTGTCGTTTTACTATATGAGATAAGATTCATTTGCAATATCAATTTACATAAGAACTCATATAAATAACACACTAGATATATATATATAAATTAAAACAGGAGACACGATATAAATGGATTGAAAACACTTAAAATCTTACATAAGAAATGGGGGGAAATTTCGGAGACTGTGTCTCTTTTCTCAAACGAGAAGACTCGGTTGTAAGTTTTAAATAATGTAAGTTTTTAAGTGTTTTCAATCTATTTATATCGTGTCTCCTGTTTTAATTTATATTAAAAACTTTAAGTGTCTTCTGTTATGTGATAATATAATTTATAGACTATTATATTGAGCGAGCAATTCTGTATTTATATATCTGGTTATTTTTATATCTGGTATTCTTATATCTGGTTATTTTTATATATGGCTATTTTTATATCTGGTTTTTTATGTTTTACGGATCTCGAAAACAGCTCTAACGATTTTCACGAAATTTGGAACATAGTAGGTTTATGATATAAGATTCGATTGCACTAGGTCATTCTTTGGAAAACTCGCTGACGACATTAAAAGGATATTCATCCTTGGAAAACAGATGATAATTCGTCGTCTCTCGATAACAGAGATGCGTGTGCCTGTGTGGAGAGAGACAGAATTATTCCAGCTGTGTAATCATAATCAATCAGTGAGAAATTTTATCTAGCTAGACAATTTAATCAATTTCATCAACATAATCTGATTTGTTGATATGACATGATAATCCTCCTAAACTAGAGTATATCATAATTTTAAAAAGTTTAACATTATTTGACAATTTTCAAGTGATTAGTGAGTGTTATTTTGTTATTCAATTTGGTTTGTATATAATCTAAATTATAATTTTTTTGTTTTCAAATGTTTGAACAGAAAATTGAACATGAATTCAAGTGTTTGGATCATAACCTACTTTCTGGACTATTTATAGTGTATAAATCTAAATTCGGGAAAGAAACAGTTTTTGGCTGTGCCTCTTAGTACTTCCCCAATAATTTTAAAGAATTGTGTTCGGTTTATCAAAAGTCAATAAATAAATAACGAGCGAAGCTCGGTGTACCGATATTTATTCATAATACATCATTTTTAAAGAGTATGTAGTAATAGAGCTGTCGCCATGACGATGGAATTGCCAATCTCTCACTGGTCGGCTTCTCATTGGTCGAAATCACTCCCACTCAACTCCCATTGGCTATCGTCATAACGATGAAATCCATCACTACTCCCTAATATTGTTCAGCTTGTAATAATTGTATGAGTTCTCTCTCACTGAAATCCTCACCTAATGTACTTATGTTGAGGTCCACGTTATAATGACAGTGTTTGATTAGCAATGGTATTGCTATTCTTGTCGAAGAAGAAGAAGAAAAAGAAGAAGAAGAAGAAGAAGAAGAAGAAGGAGGAGGAGGAGGAGAAGAAGAAGAAGAAGAAGAAGAAGAAGAAGAAGAAGGAAGAGGAAAAGTATTGTTGGGGTTGTGTCTGAATGAGACTTCTATGAATTGAATTACCTTGATCCTAGCAGAGTTACTTTTGGCAACTGCATTGCCCATAGCATAGCCCAACCTCACAACTACATCTTGACGACCTGGAAATTTTCTCAGGATTTTCGTCATTGTCTTGAAACCGTCTTCACAGTCAACAATCTCCTTACAGCATCCGTCGTTTGTTGAAATTATACTGCAAAACAAAAACATTTCAATTAATTACAAAATAAAGATAATAGAATTCTCTTCTATCAATTTATCTATTTATCAATACAATCATTACAAGGAGCCATGATGATAGATCATAAAAATTATTGTTTCTTAACCTATTTTGGACAATGTGTAACCTTATCTAAATTTTGAAAAGGGAAAGCACAAGGTTACGTATTGTTTCTCCATGCTAGAACTTAGCTAAATCCCGAGCTCGGAAACCGGCCCAAAGTCGGTACGCACCTTTGGACAAAACAGATAGGTCTATCTCTTTCTCACTCGCGTATCGTTGTTAAATTTTCAGGAATGTTTGTAGACTTTGTAGAAATATAGTGAACTACAAGAGGATCATTTAATCTGAATCATTAAAGTTCTCTTGATGAAAATATTTCGAAATTTGTTGCTATAGTGATGTCCACGTTATAATGGCAGTGGAGAAAGATAGTAGAACAACGCTGACAATCATCTGCTCAGCTCTGTATCAGTTCATTGATGTTAATATTAACGGTTCATTCTCGTTAAAAATAATCAATTATATTTTATTAAGCGAGGAATTATATATTTCAATAATTTCATAATGAATTTTCATAATTGAGATAAAAATATTCTGTTAATTAGTTAATAATTCTTCATTGTTAGAAGATGATTTGACAACAGAGCAAAGCGAGAGAGAGATAGCGCTATCCGCTTTGTTGAATGATAGAGAAAAATAGCAATACCATTGCTGATCAAACACTGTCATTATTACGTGGACCTCACCTCACAAAGGAATCATTTAATCTAAATCATGAGAATTCTCTTGATGAAAATAATTTGAAATTTGTTGGTACCTGATGAACTAATTTTATGAATTACATATTATTCAATGTCAATTTTATGAAAATTTTCTCGATGAAAATAATTTGAAATTTGTTGTCACCTGAGTGTCCTAGATATGTTACAGACAAGATCCAGGTCGGCACTGAATAGCTGCAGCGATCTGCACAGCTGCGTAATAGCTCCCGTCTGCAGTAGAGCTGCGTACTGCGTAGAGTCGCTGGCCAAGTTACGCAGCGCTCCAGTTAGTTGGAACAGTGCGTGGCTCGTCGGCTCGGCTATCGGCGAAAGTTCTAGACGCTAGAGAATAATAGAACAGATAAATTACTCAGCTAATAAATTATCCATATTTAAAATCTACTTTTCGCCACACTGCACAGAAAGCAGATGTTTTCCAGTCCCTACGTAGATCTGAAAGACATTGTTTGCAGACGACTCTCGTCTGACGTCAGAACAGGTTTCTTTCCGGCCTAGGCTGGAAAGGGTGCTCTTTCCAGCCGCTGTTTTTTGATCACTTTTCTTAGTTCCATGTTACTCTCTTTACTACTCTTTCCAGCCGCTAACATGGAACTAAGAAAGGTGATCAAAAAACAGCTGATCAAAAAACTTTTCAATATTTGTGTTCATTATTCAATAATAGAACATTTATAATAATATCATCTTATTGTCATTTGAAAGAATAAAAAAGTATAAACTCAACCTCCCACATAATTGAACATAATCTTTTAGGTTATTTAGACAAATCAGAATGAAAAATAAAAATACTTGGACAATTCCTGATATTCAGAGTACCTTAGATTTGCTAGAGCTATGACCTTCCACTCCTGCCTTTGGAAGTGCTTAGTAAACAATTATTATATATATATATATATATATATATATATATATATATATATATATATATATATATATTGTTTATTTTTCTGTGTGGCGAAAAATAGCGTTCGCACCACGGGCAAAAATGTTTTTCCGGCTCTCAATCTTTTCTAGTCCTCGGCCTACGGCCTCGGACTTGAAAAACGATTTCAAGCCGGAAAAGTCTAATTTTCGACCCTAGGTGCGAAATATACTATTGTTA